>NC_092127.1:47203978-47507008 GCF_043159975.1 Macaca nemestrina | reverse complement strand
AAAGCAGGGATTGCAATCCTTGTCTCTGATAAGACAGACTTTTAACCAATAAGATCAAAAGAAACAAAGAAGGGTATTACATAATGGTAAAGGGATCAATTCAACAAGAAGAGCTAGCTATTCTAAATATATATGCACCCAATACAGGACCACTGAGATTCACAAAGCAAGTTCTTAGAGACTTACAAAGTGACTTAGACTCCAACACAATAATAGTGGGAGACTTTAACCCCCCACTGTCAAATTTAGACAGATTAGTGAGACAGAAAATTAACAAGGATATCCAGGACTTGAACTCAGCTCTGGACCAAGTGGACCTAATAGACATCTACAGAACCTTCTACCCCAAATCAATAACATATACATTCTTCTCAGCACCACATCACATTTATTCTAAAATTGACCATGTAATTGGATGTAAAACACTCCTCAGCAAATGAAAAAGAACAGAAATCATAATAAACTGTTTCTCAGACCACAGGGCAATCAAATTAGAACTCAGGATTAAGAAATGCACACAAAACTGCACAACTGCATGGAAACTGAACAACCTGCTCCTGAATGACTACTGGGTAAATAACAAAATGAAGGAGAAATAAATATGTTCTTTGAAACCAAAGTCTGCATTTGAAACCAATGAGAACAAAGACACGATGTACCAGAATCTCTGGGACACATTTAAAGCAGTGTGTAAAAGGAAATTTATAGCACTAAATGCCCCAAAGAGAAAGCAGGAAAGATCTAAAATTGACACCCTAACATCACAATCAAAAGACCTAGAGAAGCAAGAGCAAACAAATTCAAAAGGTAGCAGAAGACAAGAAAACTAAGATCAAAGCAGAACTGTAGGATATAGAGACACAAAAAACCTTCAGAAATATCAATGAATCCAAGAGGTAGTTTTTTGAAAAGATCAATAAAATAGATAAACTGCTAGCCAGACTAATAAAGAAAAGAGAGAAGATTCAAGTAGAAGCAATAAAAATTTATAAAGGGGATATCAACACCGATCCAACAGAAATACAAACTACCATCAGAGAATACAAAAAACACCTCTACGCAAATAAACTAAAAAATCTAGAAGAAATGAATAACTTCCTGGACACATACATTCTCCCAAGATTAAACCAGGAAGCAGTTGAATCTCTGAATAGACCAATAACAGGTTCTGAAATTGAGGCAATAATTAATACCCTACCAACCAAAAAAAGTCCAGGACCAGATGGATTCACAGCCAAATTCTACCAGAGGTACAAAGAGGAGCTGGTACCATTCCTTTTGAAAATATTCCATTCAATAGAAAAAGAGACAATCCTCCCTAATTCATTTTATGAGGCCAGCATCATCCTAATACGAAAATCTGGCAGAGACACAATAAAAAATGAGAATTTTAGGCCAATATTCCTGATGAACATCAATGCAAAAATCCTCAATAAAATACTGGCAAACTGAATCCAGTAGCACATCAAAAGCTTATCCACCACAATCAAGGTGGCTTCATCTCAGGGATGCAAGGTTGGTTCAGCATACACAATCAATAAACATAATCCATCACATAAACAGAACCAATGACAAAAACCACATGATTATCTCAATAGATGCAGAAAAAGCCTTTGACAGAATTCAACAGTCTTTCATACCAAATACTCTCAATAATTAGATATAGATGGACTGTATCTCAAAATAATAAGAGCTATTTATGATAAACCCACAGCCAATATCATACTGAATGGGCAACTACTGGAAGAATTCCCTTTGAAAACTGGCACAAGACAAGGTTGCCCTCTCTCACCACTCCTATTCAACATAGTATTGGAAGTTCTGGCCAGGGAAATCAGGCAAGAGAAATAAATAAAGCATATTCAATTGGGAAAAGAGGAAGTCAAATTGTCTCTGTTTGCAGATGACATGATTGTATATTTAGAAAACCCCATCATCTCAGCCTAAAATCTCCTTAAGCTGATAAACAACTTCAGCAAAGTCTCAGGATACAAACTCCATGTGCAAAAATCACAGGTATTCCTATACACCAAGAATAGACTAACAGAGAGCCAAATTATGAGTGAACTCCCATTCACAATTACTACAAAGAGAATAAAATACCTAGGAATCCAAGTTACAAGGGATGTGAAGGACCTCTTCAAGGAGAACTGCAAACCACTGCTCAATGAAATAAAAGAGGACACAAAGAAATGGAAGAACATTACATGCTCATGGATAGGAAGAATCAATATTGTGAAAATGACCATACTACCCAAGGTAATTTATAGGTTCAATGCTATCCTCATCATCCTAGTACTGACTTTCTTCACAGAATTGGAAAAAAAACTATAAAATTTCACATGGAACCCAAAAAGAGTCTGCATAGTCAAGACAATCCTAAGCATAAAGAACAAAGCTGGAGGCCTCATGCTACCTGAATTCAAACTATACTACAAGGCTACAGTAACCAAAACAGAATGGTACTGGTACCAAAACAGATATATAGACCAAGTGAACGGACCAGAGGCCTCAGAAATAACACCACACATCTACAACCATCTGATCTTTGACAAACCTGACAAAAACAAGCAATAGGGAAAGGATTTCTTATTTAATAAATGGTGCTGGGAAAACTGGCTAGCTATATGTAGAAAGCTGAAACTGAATCCCTTCCTTACACCTTATACAAAAATTAACTCAAGATGGATTAAAGACTTAAATGTAAGACCTAAAACCATAAAAGCCCTGGAAGAAAACCTAGGCAATACCATTCAGGACATAGGCATGGGCAAAGACTTCATTACTAAAACACCTTAAGCAATGGCAAGAAAAGCCAAAATAGATAACTGGGATCTAATTAAACTAAAAAGTTTCTGCACAGCAAAAGAAACTGTTATCAACTATCATCAGAGTGAACAGGCAACCTACAGAATGGAAGAAAAAATTTTACAATCTATCCATCTGACAAAGGGCTAATATCCAGAATCTACAAAGAACTTAAACAAATTTAGAAGAAAAAAACAAACAACCCCACCAAAAAGTGGGCAAAGGATATGAACAGACACTTCTCAAAAGAAGACATATATGCAGCGAATAGACACATGAGAAAATGCTCATCATCACTGGTCATCAGAGAAATGCAAATCAAAACAACAATGAGATATCATCTCACACCAGTTGGAATGATGATCATTAAAAAGTCAGGAAACAACAGACGCTGGAGAGCATGTGGAGAAATAGGAATGCTATTATACTGTTGGTAGGAGTGTAAATTATTTCAACCATTGTGGAAGACAGTGTGGAGATTTCTTGAGGATCTAGAACTAGAAATACCACTTGACCCAGCAATCGCATTACTGGGTATATACCCAAAGGATTATAAATAATGCTACTGTAAAGACACATGCACACATATGTTTATTGTGGCACTATCTACAATAGCAAAGACTTGGAACCAACCCAAATGTCCATCAATAATAGACTGGATAAAGAAAATGTGGCACCTATACAACATGGAATAGTATGCAGCCATAAAAAATGATGAGTTCATGTCCTTGCAGGGACATGGATGAAGCTTGAAACCATCATTCCCAGCAAAATATCACAAGATAGAAAACCAAACACTGCATGTTCTCGCTCATACGTGGGAGTTGAACAATGAGAACACATGGACACAGGGAGGGGAACATCACACACTGGAACCTGTTGGGGGGTTGGGGGCTCGGGGAGGGATAGCATTAGGAGAAATACCTAATGTAAATGATGAGTTGATGGGTGCAGCAAACCAACATGGCACATGTATACCTATGTAACAAACCTGCATGTTGTGCACATGTGCCCTAGAACTTAAAGTATTAAAAAAAAAATGTGATTTGGTAATTGTATTAGTCCATTCTCACGCTGCTATAAAGAACTGCCTGAGACTGAGTAATTTATAAAGGGACGAGATTTAATTGACTCACAGTTCCACATGGCTATGGAGGCCTCAGGAAACTTAAAATTCATGGCTGAAGGGGAAGCAAACATGTCCTTCACATGACGGCAGGAAGAAGTGCCAAACAAAAGAGGGAAAATCCCCTTGTAAAACTACCAGATTTCTTGAGAAGTCACTCACTATCACAAGAACAGAAGCATGAGTTTAACCATGCTTATGATACAATTACCTCCAACCAGGTCCCACAACAAGTAGAGATTATGAGAACTACAATTCAAGATGAGATTTGGGTAGGGACATAGCCAAACCATATCATTTCACCTCTGACCCTTCCCAAATCTCATGTCCTCACATTTCAAAACACAGTCATACCTTCCCAAAAGTCCCCCTAAAATCTTAACTCATTCCAGCATTAACCCAAAATTCCAAGTTCAAAGCCTCATCTGAGGCAAGGCAAGCCTCTTCCACCTAGGAGCCTGTAAAATCAAAAGCAAGTTAGTTACTTCTTATATACAATGGAGACACAAGTATTGGGTAAATACAGCCATTCCAAATGGGAGAAATTGTCCAGAACAAACGGGGACTATAGGCCTTTTTGAGTCCAAAATCCAAAGATGCAATAATTAAATCTTAAAGCTCTGAAATAATCTCCTTTGACTCCATGTCTCACATCCAGGTCATCCTGATGCAAGAGGTGGGCTCATAGAACCTTGGGTAGCTCTACCACTGTGGCTTTGCAGGGAAAATTCCTCCTCCTGGCTACTTTCATGGGTTGGCATTGAGTGTCTATGGCTTTTCCAGGCAAACAGTGCAAGCTATTGGTGGATCTACCATTCTGGGGTCTGGAGGATGGTGGTCCTTTTCTCATCTACTAGGCAGTGTCCCAGTGGGAATTCTGTATGTGGGATCCAACCCCACATTTCTTTTTCACACTGCCCTAGCAGAGGTTCTCCATGAGGACCTCCTCCCTGTGGTAAACTGCTGCCTGGATAGCTAGTCATTTCCATACATCCTCTGCAATGTAGGCAGAAGTCCCCAAACCTCAATTTTTGACTTCTGTGAACCATCAGACCCAACAACCCATGTAAGCTGCCAAGGCTTGAGGCTTACACCCTCTGAAGCAACAGCCTGAGCTGTATATTGGCCCCTTTTTGCCATGGCTAGAGTGGCTGGGAGGCAGAGCACCAAGTCCCTAGTCTACACACAGCAGGGGGTGATGGGCCTGGTCCTTGAAACCATTTTTTCCTCCTAGGCCTTCAGGCTTGTGATGGGAGGGGCTACTCTTTGACATGGCCTGGAGACATTTTCTCCATTGTCTTGTGGATTAACACTCAGCTCCTTGTTACTTAAATAAATTTCTGCAGTCAGCTTGAATTTGTCCTTAGAAATTTTCTATTGCATCCTCAGGCTGCAAATATTCCAAACTTTTATGCTCTATTTCTCTTTTAAACATAAATTCCAATTCCAAACTGTATCTTTGTGAATACATAAAACTGAATGATTTTAACAGCACCCAAATTACCTCTTGAATGTTTTGTTGCTTGAAAATTTCTTACAACAGATACCCTAAATTATCTCTCTCACGTTCAAATTTCCACAGATCTCTAGGGCAGGGGCAAAACCCCCACCAGTTTCTTTGCTAAAGCATAGCAAGAACAACCTTTACCCCGGTTCCCCTCAAGTTTCTCATCTTCATCTGAGACCACGTCAGCCTGGACTTCATTGTCCATATCACTGTCAGCGTTTTGTTCAACAAGTCTCTAGGAAGTTCCAAACTTTTCTGTATTTTCCTGTCTTCTGAGCCCTCCAGTGTGCCCCAACCTTTGCCTGTTACCCAACTCCGAAGTTGCTTCACATTTTCTGGTATCTTTATAGAAGCATTCCACTCTCCACAGTACCAGTTCACTATATTAGTCCTTTTTCATGCTGCTATTAATAACTGCCTGAGACTGATAATTTGTAAATGAAAGAGGCCTAATCGACTCATAGTTCTGTGTGGCTAGGGAGGCCTCAGGAAACTTACAATCATGGTGGACAAGGAAGCAAACACATCCTTCTTCACATGATGGCAGCAAGGAGAAGTCCCGAGCAAAGAGGGAAAAGCCCCTTATAAAACCATCAGATCTCAAGAGAACTCACTCACTATCAAGAGAACAGCAGCATGAGGGTAACCACTTTCATGATTCAATTACCTTCCCATAACACATGGAGATTATGGGAACTACAATTTAAGATGAGATTTGAGTGGGGACACTGCCAAACCATATCAGTAATTATGTATAAAGGGCAGTTTAGAGGAGAGAGCAAAATGCTAGCATAGAGGAAAATACAACTCCTGCTTAATAGAAGTCATATATACAATGGAATTTCAACCACTTAGGATAGCAGATGTCTTTAGGACATTTCTAGTTATCTCCTAGAGCTAGGATAAAAGGATATGCTTTATTTCTTTTACAAGGAAATTGAAAAATTAGAAAACAATTTTACACACTCAATATAGGCTTCATTTCTCAAAAATACTATAAGAATCACAATGTGACAATAGTATTTTATTTATGAATCACAGCCAAGTTCCAAGGGCTCCAGATCTCTATAAATATTCTTTCAAGAACACAAATCCTTTTTTATTGGCATTTTGGGTGGAAGTGCTGACTCCATGTAAAATAAGGAAAACTAAACAAGAGAGATAGTATATTTTTGACATAGGAATACTAATAAGGCCTTAGGAAAATTAACCATTTCATATTTTCACTACTTGGATCTTTGGGGTTCTTTTTTTTTTTTTCTTTTTTTTTTTCTTTTTGAGACAGAGTTTCACTCTTATTGCCCAGGCTGGAGTGCAATGGTGCGATCTTGGCTCACTGCAACCTCTGCCTTCCAGGTTCAAGTGATTCTCCTGCCTCAGCCTCCCAAGTAGCTGGGATTACAGGCATGTGCCACCATGCCTGGCTAATTTTTGTATTTTTAGTAGAGATGGGGGTTTCTCCATGTTGGTCAGGCTGGTTTTGAACTCCCGACCTCAGGTGATCCTCCCAAAGTGCTGGGATTACAGGCGTGAGCCACCACACCTGGCCTATTTAGTTATTTTAACAAATTTTATTGTAAATCGACAAATTATAAGTGTATATATGTATGGGGTGCAAAGTGATGTTATGATATATGAATACAAGCATACCTTGTTTTATTGTACTTTGTTTTATTGTGCTAGGCAAATATTGTGTTTTTTTACAAATTGAAGGTTTGTGGTAACCTTGTGTTGGGCAAGTGTATGGGTTTCATTTTCAACAGCACATGCCCACTTTTGTCTCTGTGTTACATTTGGTAATGATTATAATATTTTAAACATTTTTATTATGATGATTTCTGTTGTGGTGATCTGTGGTCAGTGACCTTTGAAATCACTATTGTAATTATTTTGGGATGCCACAAACTATGTCCATATAAGATGATGAACTTAATTGATAAATTTTGTATATGTTCTCACCGCTCTATCTACCAGCCATTCCCTCATCTCTCTCCCTCTCCTCAGGTGTCCCTATTCCCTGAGATGTGACAATATTGAAACTGGGTCAATTAATTAACACCACAATGGCCTCAAAGTGTTCAAATGAGAGGAAGAGTCCCATGTTTCTCCCTTTAAATCAAAAGCTAGAAATGATTCAGCTTATTGGAGAAGGCATGTCAAAAGTCTAAATAGATAGAAAGCTAGGCTTCTTGCGCAAAACAGCTCACCAAGTTATAAATGCAAAGGAAAAGTTATTGAAGGAAATCAAAAGTACTATTGCAGTAAACATGTGCAAGATAAGAAAATGAAACAGGCTTATTTCTGATATGGAGAGTTTTAGTGACCTGAATAGAAATCAAATTAGCCACAACATTTCCTGAAGCCAAAACCTAACTCAGAGCAAGGTTTTAAATCTCTTCAATTCTGTAAAGGCTGAGAGAGGTAAGGAAGCTAAAGAAGCTAGGAAGCTGACAGAGGTTTGTTCATACAGTTTAAGGAAAAAAGCTGTAACATAAAAGTGCAAGGTGGGCCAGGTGTGGTGGCTCACGCCTGTAGTCCCAGCACTTTGTGAGGCCGAGGTGGGTGGATCATGAGGTCAAAGATCGAGACCATCCTGGCTAACATAGTGAAACCCCGTCTCTACTAAAAATACAAAACATTAGCAGGGCGTGGTGGCGGGCCTCTGTAGTCCCAGCTACTGGGGAGGCTGAGGCAGAAGAATGGCGTGAACCCGGGAGGCGGAGCTTGCAGTGAGCCGAGATTGCGCCACTGCACTCCAGCCTGGGTGACAGTACGAGACTCCATCTCAAAAACAAACAAACAAAAAGCACAAGGTGAAATAGCAAGTGCTTCTGTAGAAGCTGCAGCAAGTTATGCAGAAGATCTAGCAAAGGTAAGTGATGATAATGGCTATACTAAACAGCATATTTTCCATATAGTTAAAACAGCCTTCCAATAGAAGATGCTATCTAAGACTTTCATAGCTAGAGGATGGAAGTCAATATCTGGCTTCAAAACTTCAAAGAAGAGCGTGGCTCTCTTATTAGAGGCCAGGCAGCTGGTGACTTTAAGTTGAAGCAAGCCCATGTTCATTTACCATTTTGAAAATTCTAGGATCCTTATGAATTATGATAAATCTGCTTTGCCTGTGCTAGAACAACATAGCCTGGATGACAGCATATCCTTTTAAGGCATAGTTTACTGTTTATATGTTTATAGCCATAGTTTATTATTTTAAGCCCACTGTTGAGATCTACTGCTCAGAACAACAAGATTACTTTCGAAGTGTTACTGCTCTTTGACCATGCACCTAGTCACTGAAGAGGTCTCAAGGATATTAAAGATTTTTCATGCTGGCCAACACAGCATCTATTTTGCAGTTCATCAGTAAAAGAGTAATTTTGACTTTCAATTCTTATCATTTAAGAAATGTATTTCATAAGGCTATAGCTGTCATAGAGGGATTCCTCTTATGGATCCAGGCAAACTGAATTGAAAACCTTTTCAAAAACATTCACCATTCGAAATGCTATTAAGAATATTAATGATTAGTAGAAGAAGGCCAAATATTAACATTAAGAGGAACTTGGATGAAGTTGATTTCAACCCTTATGCATGACTTTGAGAGAGTCAGGACTTCAGTGGAGGAAGTAAATGCAGATATGGTGAAAATTGCAAGAACTACAATTAAAATTGGAACCTGAAGATGTGACTAAATTGCTGCAATCTCATGGTAACATTTGAACAAATGAGGAGTTGCTTTATATAGATGAGCAAAGAAAGTGGTTTCTTGAGATGGAATTTACTCCTGATGCTTTGAACATTGTTATAATTACAACAAAATATTTAAACTATTACATAACATCAGTTGACAAAATAGTGACAGGGTTTGAAAGGTTTGACTCTACTTATGAAAAGAGTTTTAGTGTGGGCAACATGCTAACAAACAAAATCACATGCTACAGAGAACTATTTTGTGAAAGGAAGAGTCAATCAAACTTTTTCATTGTCCTATTTTAAGAAACTGCCACAGCCACTCCCAAATTTTCAGCCTCCACCACCATGATTAGTCAGCGGCCTTCAACATCAAGGCAGAACTCTCCACCTGCAAAATGAATGACTCTCTTTAAAGGATCAGGTGATTGTTATCATGTTTCAGCCACAAACTGTTTTTTAATTAAGGTCTTTACAATTTGGTTTATTTTCTTTATGTCAATTGCATACTTAATCTTTAATTATAGCATACATATGTTAAAGCAAACTAAATATGGCCTGAGAAGGACTCCACACTTCTATATTTGAATCCTTGTAGATAAACTGTAGCCTAGCTTAATAGTCAGACAAAATTGAAAACCTAACTTACTAGTGTGCACCTATAACAATAGCTGAATATTGGCAAATCCCAGCAGCCATGTTTCAACCACTCATAGACTGATGAATGTTCAAACTGCATTGAAATAAGGCAAACACCGAGTTGTAACCGATCTCACTGTTTCTGTTGCTTGCTTCTGATTCCCGTACGTCGTTTTACTTTTTTTTGGGGTCTATAAATTTGTTCTGACCAGGAGGCACCCTGGAGTCTCTGTGAATCTGCTGTGATTCTGGGGACTACTCGATTCGTGAATCACTCATTGCTCAATTAAACTCCTTTAAATTTAATTCAGCTGAAGTTTTTCTTTATCAGATGGTGCCAGAAGCAGGATCTGAAGTGGAGATTCTAGTGAGCCCCACCAGGAGCGCTGAGTGAACCTGCAAGGCACCTGCAGGACGCACTTGCGTCATTGATCTCACAGAGAGCCTGGAGATGGTAGGTAAGTTCCCTCTTGGGGTTCAGAGCTCCATGGATTTATGTTTTGAGCTCTTCTAGTTTCTTTGCACAAACTTCTGATTCAAACTGGGTTTCGAGTCATGACAGAAACTGGACTGGATCCAGGAATGGATTTGACCCAGGAATTAACTGGCTTGCATCCAGTTAGAGGCCTCTTACATCTGACTGGGTCAGAAAGGATAGTAAGCAATCATGTTGCAGGGGTTATAAATTTTGGCTTTTGACAATTCACACAGATTTTTGTGTTCTATCCCTTTGTTTTTTATTTTTCTTGCGTGCTTAGGTAGGAAAAAAAAAATCATTGGTTAAGTTAATCAAGAGAACCTGAGAGGAAAGCCAATATTTTAGGTCAAAATGGGATTCTTAATTTCTGAAAAACTGAGTTTCTTCTGACTTACACATAAAGCCAGGGAGGCAGCGAAGTCTTACAGAAACAGCAAAAATCTCACTAAAGATAACGTACAGTGGAATGTTCTGAATGAATAACAATGCATTGAAGTACCTTTAAAAATGAGGGCTTTTGGTAAAGTCCCTTTTGTCTAAGAATGGGTTTGGCACTACAGGATGTCTACTGCTATTCTCTTTGGAATAATCTCCCTTGCACTCTTTGCTAGTGGCTGTAGGTGACAGGATTAGGCATGTACAGGATCATGGGACATGGCAAGCTTTTTCCTCCCCCACACAAAAAAGGAGAAACTTGAGAGCTGATGGGACTGCTGGAAAAGATCCCTTTGCTACCAACAAGTGGCCGCCTGAACTTTTCCGTGTCACTGAAATGAATGAGTCTCGCTCTGGCATCCCTGAGCTCTTCACCTTCCGCACCCTGCCTCAGGCAATACTTTCCTTTTTCTTCCTTTCCTTTCCTGTCTTTTCTGTTACTCAGGGCAACCATCTTTCCCGGAGACCACATGTTGAAACTCCTAATCAGAGGTTGGATTAAAGACGACGAGACCCATCTGGGGGTAAATCTAAACCTTGTCAGTTTGATATTGGGCGCTAAGCAGGGTGGCTCATGTCTATGTTTTATTACATGTATTTTGCTCTGGCCAGAACGAAAAAAGGTAACTTTCCTTTATGATGTGGCTTGGCCCCCAAGGGTGATGATGCCACAGGTCAGATCACTAGGGCCGCTCAGGTAAAGGGAACCCAGAGGCCTGGCATGCTGGCAAAAGGGTAAGAATTTCTTACTAGTCAGATTTCTGGCTTCTCTCTCTGTGCAAACGGTTGTATGAATGGTTAAAAATCACTGCTTATCTCCTCTTAAAGTTTTACTGTGGAAAAATAATTCTGAGACTAGTTCTAAGCTGTAGTTCATCTGCGTTATTTTGTGCTATGAATTCATTTTTCTGTGTCAAAGGGTACCTTATAAAACATGGGCTCTGCACCCCATAAGCCGGCTGCTCAAGATGGCCCAGCAAGCTGGTCAGTAACAAACTCTGCTGCAAGTCCCTAAAACAAACAAACAACTGGATGGGGTCTCCATCTTTTTTATGTCCCTGGGAGTTTGACCTTATAACCATGTGGCAGGATTTTCTCTTGGTCTCCACCTTCCAGGGAACAGGAATTTTAGGGTTTATGTCATAGTTTGCTCTAAAAATTATCTGGAGTAATTAAAACTCTTTGTAAGCTCAAAATTAACTACTCCAAACTTCCTCTGGGAAGAGCAGCAGAGATTTACCTGTGCTATATAGCGTGGTAGCTAAGGATTTTGCCCTTTCACACTGGCGGTCTGGGTTCAATTCCCTTCTTAGAAAGTGAGTCCTTTCTGGTTTAATATCTGCATGACCTTGTCTGTTCTTTTCCTTCACGGACTATCTTAAATTTTCTTTATCTGGGAACCTGGGAGGTTACCTTTGGTAAAGATCAAAAGCCAGAAATATCGACCAGCTGACCTGGCTAAAATCAGGTAATAAGAACTTTTAAAAGGACTTTATTAAAGAGTGCTATGGTTAAAAGTCAGCTTAATTAAGTGTGAATATTCAAGCTCTAACAGCCTGGACTCCTTGGAGAAAACAAGAGGTGCCAGAGACCCTTTTCCTGGCCCTGTTCTTCCAAGGACTCCACCATAAAGTCAATAACCAATTAAACTTATAAATCTTACAACTACTATAGTAATCTTCTGTCTGTGTAATTATATATGCATTGTGTGTAATGTTTATATAAGAGCTCTAATTAATTGGTTTAAACAAAAATAAGCACTTAAATATATTGAAAGCAAAATAAGAACTGTAATGCCTTTTAGTTCATGTAACTTTAGTAATCTTTGGGAAATAAAAACAGCTTTAGGCCAGGTACCGTGGCTCACGCATTTAATCCCAGCACTTTGGGAGGCCAAGGTGGGTGGATCACCTGAGGTCGGATCACCTGGCCAATGTGAAACCCTGTATCTACTAAAAATGTAAAAATTAGCCAGGTGTCATGGCAGGTGCCTGTAATCCCGGCTACTTGGGAGGCTGAGGCAGGAGAATCCCTTGAAGACAGGAGGCAGAGGTTGCAGTGAGCCAAGATTGTGCCATTGCACTCCAGCCTGGACAACAAGAGTGAAACTGTCTCAAAAAAACACAAACAAACAAACAAAAAAAACAAAACCCAGAAAAAGAACAGCTTTAAAGATTATTAATAAAATAAAGACATTTTGTCTAAATTATTCAGGGCAGATACCAGGTTTGCTAGATGCTTTAAGGTCATAAACTGCTTTGACTTTTGAAAATTGTTCAATTTATTTTAGAGAATTCTAAATAAGGCTTGGGGATATATGGAATCAGCCATGTCCCCTAACTATGCAAAGAAGATTATAAAGAAAAGGGATTTTATATGAGAAAGGATGTTCTATGATAAATTCTTGTCCTAAAGTAAAATGACTAGTTGTTTAAAAAGAGGGATGTTTAGGAAATGTCAGAAAGTCTAAATATGTTGTACATGGTCTGTGTAAGTTGTGAAACAATTTATGAAAGGAATTTATGCCAGAAGTGTTGTATAATTTAAAGGTGATTAGGCCTTCTAAATGCTTCATAAAATGCCACTATAACTCTTAATTGTACAGCTTGCCTGCTTTACATCTGGGTAAGGCCTGGAACACGTGAAGTTAGATGCTGAAAAGTGTCAGACCTCATCTGCATTTCTCTCTGGGTGCTAGGCTCCACACCTAGTACATAATTAAAATCCCTTACTTACCAGTGTTTTCACCCAAAGTAAAAGTTGCTAAGAGTTAACATTGTAATATGCAATTGAGACTACTGGAAAAGTAGATTTACTTGCAAGGTATGTAAGGAGAATGAAATGTGTTTTTTATGAGAGATAAGAAGATATGGGAATGTAAATTTTTGCCTAAGTTAGAAGATTAAAGGATTGTTTTAAATAAGCCTAAAGGTTTGAACAAGGTATGGAAGGTTTATAAAAAATTAAGTGTAAGAAATTCTATGTGTGAACATATTGGCTAAAGTTAAAATGGTATTCAGTTTTTTTTCATATAATTGGACATTAAAATAAAAGCATAGATTTTCTTAGAACATTGTTCTGCTCTGAGAAAAAATTGTAAAGTGTTATAAGAGGTTTATAAAAATCATGTTATGGTCAAACTAAGTTCTAGATTATCATGCTAAATCATCCAATACTAAAATTGTTTAAATATACAATTTGAATGAACTCCATGGTCTAAGTCAAATTACGCATGATAACCCATTAGTTATCAGTGCTATCAATCTAAATTGGAGAAACAACTGGTATTCAAGTACGACAAATGTCCAATGTTAATCATGGACTCATGAAGAACCGGGACAGTCACCTTGTCCTTCCTGAGTCCTTAAAGCTTTTGTTATTAAAGGTTCTGTATTTCATGACTTTTCATAAAAAAGAACAAACAATCCAAATTGAATATATTGATGTGGTGACATAAATTGTGGAAATAGTTTAAAACTGATGTTTGGTTCTATATTCCTAGGGAGACAATCAAAGCTTCAGGTATATTTGGCTACTTGATGGGCCATTTAAACATTTCTAAAGGAATTTCATTCAACTGTTATTTTCAATGCATGTTTTCTGGTTGTATAAAAGCTTTCCCATACAAGAGGGCTGTGTTAAACTGGTAGATTATTATGCAACAGCATATTTTCACCAGGTAAAGAAAACTTTTTATGGTTCACTGAGGACAATTCCTCCACAATCTAGAACCCAAAGATTGGATTTTCTGAGAATATCAGAGAAGGACTGTCCTTGCCATCCATGTAACAGCAAAACTTTGGAGCCTTGAACCTTGGGCTCATAATCTCACAACTGAGGAAGGTCCCTCCACACTCCTGGAACCATACACCCATTGGAACCTTTAAGGTAAAACTACTGGAAAGTTTCTCCCCAGAAGAAGATGGCATTCTTAGTGTGAACAGGTTTTCCCAGGATCACGGATCAAGACTTGTACTATCAGGCGATTCTTATCTTTGATTTTTTTTCCTTGTTTATGCCTCTATGAACAATAGAAATGAAAAGAGAATCTATTATGTGCACTTCTAGGGTATACTTTTATTTGTGAAGGATTTGCAGCCAGCCTTATACATGAATAACCTTATACTTTAGTAGTTAAAGTATAATGTAGGTGAGAAACTTTGGTGATACATACGTTGCCTCTGAATCAGCCAAAACTCCTCTTAACCTACATTATGGATTAAAGAGAACATTGCCAGGGGGCCTTCACTCTTCTAAAAGGGTATCATTTGTTAGGCCCTTTTTCAATAGTCTATATTTTAAAAAAGGCAGTAATTGGAAGTATCTCCCTCATAATAGGCTCTACAGCAAATTCTACCTTAAAGGCTATCATTACGCAACAGACTTTAAATTATCTTATAACAGTTGTGTTAAATAATAGAATTGGCTAAACAGAAAAGTACCTGTGCAGCTGCTGACACTTGTGGCCTATGGAGAAACACATCAAATGTAGATTACGAAAATTCAGCTGTAGGGGGTTAATGAAAAGACCAGTTAGTCAAGTGAATAGACTTCATCTAGCTCATTCTTTAATCTATTTAATTTTGGGGGCTTTGGTTTATAAGGACCCTGGATAAGGAACATACTCCAAACTATTGGTATTATCCTCCCAACAGTTATATTAATAGTCTCCCTTGTGCACTGTATTCTTTCAATGATTTTAAATGTTTGCATGCATCATCTCTAGAATATCAAATGGTTTCTCCTCGACTGGAATGACAAGAGCTGAAGGAAATGTGCAACCATGAAGACACCATAACCTATGAATGACATGCTGAGACTGGAAACTCAAAATGATGGGAACTGAGAATGGCAATAAGGCCCCAAGTTTTGGTCACGCTGTCACCTAAGTGAGACCCTGTCCAAAAAGAAAGAATTTTTTTAAAACAACATTATGGGAGGCCATTATTTTAGACTGAGCTCATGCAATAGGCCCCAACAAACCAAACCAAACTAAAATGGAGTCACTCATGCTAAATGTGACATAATTAAACTAAGGCTTTAAGGAAACACATAGATCTTAGAACAGACCAGGTTTTTTTTTCTCCTGTAAACAGGATGTTCCAGCATAAGAGCTACCCTCTACTCAGTCCTTATTCCCTCCTTGCAAAACCTATTGTTCTACTGTTTTCCAGTGGGTCTCAAAACCGTGTAAGTGCAGTTACAATAGCAATAGTAACATCAATGACTAAGGTTTTGGTCAATCTCTCAAAATTGAGAAAATGACCAAAAGGGGGGAAATTGTTAAAGAAAACTAAATATGGCCTGAGAAGGACTCCATACTTCTATATTTGAGTCCTTGTAGATGAACTGTAACCTAGCTTAATAGACAAAATTGAAAACCTAACTTAGTGATACGCATCTGTAACAATAGATGAGTGTTGGCCAATCCCAGCAACCATGCTTCAGCCACTCATAGGCTGGTGAATGTTGAAACTGCATTCAAATAAGGCAAATGCTAACTTGTAACCAATCTCATTGTTTGTGTTCCTCACTTCCGATTCCTATACGTCACTTTACCTTTTTTGTCTATAAATTTGTTCTGACCACAAGGCATCCCTGGAATCTTTGTGAATGTGCTGTGATTCTGGTGGCCACCTGATTCACAAATTGTTCATTGCTCAGTTAACCTCCTTTAAATTTAATTTGGCTGAAGTTTTTCTTTTATCATGTATAACTTTTATATGCAGTGGGAAACCAAAATTTTGTGTGACTCACTTTATTGTCTGATATATAGCAAGTAATTGTCTGATGTATATATGTATGCATAATGTGGAATAATCAAATCAAGCTAATTAACATATCACCTCAAATACTTATCATTTTTATGATGAGAACATTTGAAATTACCCTCTTAGAAATTTCAAAATGTGTAATACACTATTATTTATATTCATTATGCTGTGCAATTGATATAAAAATTTTTTTCTCCTGTCTGAGACTTTGTACCCTTTGATCATCATCTCCCCATTCTGCACATCCCCTGCCTCTGGGAACCACCATTCTGCCCTCTCCTTCTATGAGTTCAATTTTTTACATTCAACATATAAGTGAGACCATGTGGTATTTGTCTTCTGTGCCTGCCTTATTTCACTTAATGTAATGTTCTTTAGTTCCATACATTTTCTTACAAATGGTAGAATTTTCTTCTTTTTGAAGACTGAATAGTATTTTACTGTGTATGTATGTGCATAATTTTCTTCTATCTTATGATGGACTCTTAGGTTGATCCATAACTTGGCTATTATGAATAGTGTTGCAATGGACGTGGGAGTGCAGACATCCCTTTGACAACATTCTTGTCAATATTTGCTAGCCATTCTGACAGGTGTGAGATGATATCTTATAATTCTAATTTTCCTAATGACTAGCAATGTTGAGTTTTTTTTCATATATATGTTGGCTGTTTGTATGTCTTGAGAAATGTCTATTTAGTTCCTTTGTCCATTTTTTACTCAGGTTTTTTGTTTTCTTGCTATTCAGTTGTTTGAATTCCTTAGATATTTTGGATATCAACCCCTTAAAGGATGCTTGGCTTGTGAATATTTTCTCCCCAATCTGTGTATTGTCTCTTTATTCTGTTAATCGTTTCCTTTGTTGTATAAAAACTTTTTCCATTGATGTAATCCCACTTGTCTATTTTACTTTCATTGCCAGTGCTTTCAGAATCAAACCTAAAAAATAATTGCCCAGACCAGTGTCAGAGATTTTTCCCTATGTTTTTATCTAGTAGTTTTACAGTTTTGGTTTTGGTTTTACACTGAAACATTTAATCCATTTTAGTTGATTTTTTTTATATATATATGTTGTGTGAGGCAGGGGTCCAATTTTATTTTTCTGCGTGTGGATATTATACCATTTATTAAAGAGACTGTCCTTTTCTCATTGTGTATTCTTGATACCTTTGTCAAAAATCAGTTGACCCTACATGTCTGGGTTCATTTCTGGTCTCTCTATTCCATAGGTTGATGTGTCTATTTTTATGCCAGTGCCCTGCTGTTTTAATTACTGTAACTTTGTAGCAAATTTTGAAATCAGGTAATGAGATGCTTTGTCCTTTTTACTCATGATATTTTTGAATTTTTGTGTTTGTGGTTCCATATGGATTTTAGGATTTTTTTCTATTTCTATGGAAAATGACACTGGAATTTTAATTGGGGTTGCATTGAATCTGTAGATCACTTTAGGAAGTATGGATATTTTAACAATGTTAATTCATACAATCCACGAATATGAGATATCTTTTTTATTTGTATCCTCTTCAATTTCTTTCATCAGTGTTTTAGTTTTCAGCGTACAGATCTTTCATTTCCTTGGTTAAATGTATTTCTAAGTATTTCATTTTATTTTTTGTAGCTATTTTGAATGGTCTCCTAGGTTAGGTAGAGGCACTGCTCTGGCAGGACCAAAGGCTGTGCTCTATAGAAATGCACCATTGAGGATTGCCCCCCTGCCTGGGTGGGACTTTGGGGTGGGGGGCTTTTTGGCTAAGCCAAGCTGCTCTTTGGCTTTCTGGATCAGGCAGGTCTAACCCCTAAACTTCTCCAAAATACACAGAGGCCATCATCTCCCTGCCTGTGCAGGGGATTGGGTTGGGCTCTGAAGCTGAGCATGGACTTGGGCCAGGTTGAACTTCTCACTGTGCTTCTGAAAGCAGCCAACTCAATTTTGTGGTTGGGCTATCCAGTTGGGTGGTATTTCCAATAGAATGCCACAGCTGTCAGAATGCCAGTGGTCCCTATGAGGTGAGACTGGAGTGGGCTTCCTGGGAAATGTCTTGGAATGCTAGAGAAGTTGGATTGTTGCTTCTGGTTCTCTTTTCCCCCTGTAGAAACCCTGGACCCAGGGGAATACACTCTTTGTCTTTGTGCCAACTTCGGGGAGGAGACCAGTTCTATTAAACTTCTTTTTTTTTTTTTTTTTTTTTTTTTGAGACAGTCTCGCTCTGCCGCCCAGGCTGGAGTGCAGTGGCATGATCTTGGCTCACTGCAAGCTCCGCCTCCCGGGTTCACGCCATTCTCCTGCCTCAGCCTCCCGAGTAGCTGGGACTACAGGCGCCCGCCACCTCGCCCGGCTAGTTTTTTTTTTTTTTTTTTTGTATTTTTTAGTAGAGACGGGGTTTCACTGTGTCAGCCAGGATGGTCTCGATCTCCTGACCTTGTGATCCGCCCGTCTCAGCCTCCCAAAGTGCTGGGATTACAGGCTTGAGCCACCGCGCCCGGCCCTATTAAACTTCTAATTCAGTTTTTATTCAATTCTGTGGACCACATGGATGTCTCAGGCTTGTTTCCACATATTGGAGTCTTCACAAAGATGCTAAGGGCTGTAGATAGTTACTGGTTGAATTTTCCATGGGGTGAAAGGGAAGCCTGAGAAGTCTTATTTTGCCATCTTGCTGATTTCACTCCTTTAAAATGTCTGTTTCAAAATTGGACTTAGAACAAAGAATGATTAGTACAAAAAGGGACTCCAAAAGATCATTACCACTTCAGGTAAAACAAATCCTCAGTCATTTTAGACAGATGACTATCTGTCCAAGAATTTAAAAATGATCAAACAAACAAATAGAAAATTATTCTATAAACTCCCGTTTTGAAAATGACTTCATGGATAGTTGCAGTACAATGCATAGTACTCATCAGAAATGGGTGTGGCCATTTACTTTTTACTTTCTTCTCCTAATAATGTTAAAAACTATCCTGTCATAGAAGAAATATATTTTATTCCATATCTTAGTATTAACACAGCCTTCCCTGATCAAAGCTCAATTCAATAAGCAGTCATTGAATCCTAATCATATAAATTAAAATTAACACTGAAGTTTGTGTTGAATCTTCTAGGTAGTTTAAACGGCATAATCTAAGTAAGTAATCTCTGTTTTCTCATCTCCCTCCCTGTGGATTTAATGGAAGTGGAAATCACCTTGGTAAAGCAGCAGGTGCCTTTAAACTTTGTTGATGATTTACTTTGCCTTCAAATGTTATTCTACCACAGCATCTGTGAGCAGAATCAATTGTGCATTCCAGGCAGATTCTTTTTTTCTTCTTCTTCTTGATAATTTTTTATGCATCTTAATATATTTTTAAAAAATTTTGTTAGTCTTATATTGGTTTCTGGTTCCAAAGTATTAAGAGTTACATATGTTCACTTGCTTACGTTTGTCTAAGTGCTTTTCCCCCTTGTCCAGAACATCTTTAACATTTGGTCCATGCTGATCTAAAGATTTTAAACAGTTATGAATGCAACATCTATGACATTTAAATTTACACAGAAAAGCTTTTAAAATTCTTTTAGTTGTAAATTATGAAGGCTCTCATTCTTTAAATGTTGAAAAATCCATGCTAGCAAAGACATTAGTGTAAGAAGAATGTAAAGGCAAAAAAGTGTGTGTGTATATAAAATACAGAGTTAACTAATTTCCAGTACAATTCTGTAAGTACAGAACAAAATCACAAAGGATTACAACTCACAATGGTTCAACTTATGATTTTTTGACTTTATGGTGGGTTTATCAGGATATAACCGCCTTGAACATTGAGCTCCTTACAACTTACAATTGGGTTATAATTTCTGCTGAATGCATACGCTTTTGTACCATAGTAAAGTAAAAAAATTATAAGTCAAATCAACATAAGTCAGGGACCATCTACTATGTGGCCAGCATTAAATGCATTTATGACTTACATTATTTTTTACTTATGATGGATTTATGGAAACAACCTCATAGTAAGTCAAGGAGCATGTGTATTTAATATCCATGAAGTTTGTTTCCTAAGACAAATATTCTAAGAACTAATAATTTCAAGAAATGCCTCAAAAATATTTTACTTACAAGTCATATTCACAGGTAAAGTATTTCAAAATAATAAACAATTACATTTTTCTATTTATATATCTTGCTCACGCCACTTCCTAAAACATTGCATTTTAAAAAGATACTTGAATTTTACTAAAAAGTAATTCAAACAAAATCTCATACACAGTCTTCTAGCCTTCAATTTACTCAAATTATTTAAATCATCTATTGGAAAACCAATATGTTCATAACTGTCAGTTTACAGTGTTAGGAATAAAAATGAAATTTTCAAAGGCGACATATTAAAACAATAAAACTCAAAGACATTAAAAATTTAAAGTTTCAAAGACCAAATGGATAAATTTACACAACAAAATGAAGTCACACACTAAACCCCAAAGCCTGACTAAATATAAGACTGTTACCCAGGCTTAGATGCATTAAGCATAAATACATTAATATAATGTAGTTATTCATTATGTTACAGTTTTTAATGAATAAATTTTACAAAAAACTTTCAGGGAGATTTTAGAGAGTTAATTTATAACATCTTTTTTTTTTTTTTATTCTTCAAGCACTGAACAAATGAGGAAGACAAGGAGTAAGGATGTCAGATGAAAGTATAAGCACATAGAGTTGTTTTTTTAATTTGAGATTAATTCACAGAAAAATTGTAAAGATAGTATAGAGAGTTTCTGTACAACTTTACCTAGCTTCTCCTAATGTTAACATCTTATATAACTATGATGCAATACTATTAGCTAAACAGCAGACTTCATTTGGATTTCCCTAGTTTTTTCACTGATGTTATTTTTGTTTTAGGATCCAATCTAGAAACCCAAATCACATTTAGCTGTCATGTTTCTTTTGTCTCCTCCAATCCATGACTGTTCCTCAGTATTTCTTTGTTATGACCTTGGCACTTCAGAAAAGCACTAGTCAGGTATTGTATGAATGTCCCTCAGTTTGGGTCTGTCTGATTTTTTTATTATTAGACAAACGTTACAGATTTTTTTAATCACTTCAAATATTGAATTCATTTACCATTGAACTAGAATTATATGTATTTTTATTTTACTTTAAGTTATCAGATACATGTGCAGAACGTGTAGCTTTGTTTCATAGGGATACATGTGCCATGGTGATTCGCTACACCCATCAACAAGTCATCTACATTACGTATATCTCCTAATGCTAACACTCCCCTAGCCCCCCAGCCCCCAACAGGCCTCAGTGTGTGGTTCCCCTCCCTGTGTCCATGTGTACTCATTGTACAACTCCCACTTAAGAGAGAATATATGGTGTTTAGTTTTCTGTTCTTGTGTTAGTTTGCTGAGAATGATGGTTTCCAGTTTCATAGATGTCCCTGCAAAGGACGTGAACTCATCCTTTTTTAATGGCTGCATGGCATTCCATGGTGTATATGTGCCAGTCTATCCAGTCTGTCATTTTTATCCAGTCTATCATTGATGGGCATTTAGGTTGGTTCCAAGTCTTTGCTATTGTGAACAGTGTCACAATAAACATACATGTGCATGTGTCTTTATAGCAGAATAATTTATAATCCTTTGGGTGTATACCCAGTAATGGGATTGCTGGGTGAAATGGTATTTCTAGTTCTAGATCCTTGAGGAATAGCCACACTGTCTTCCACAATGGTTGAACTAATTTTCACGCCCATCGACAGTGTAAAAATATTTCTATTTCTCTACATCCTCTCCAGCATTTTTTGTTTCCTGACTTTGTAATGATTGCCATTCTAACGGGCATGAGATGGTATCTCATGGTTTTGATTTGCATTTATCTAATGACCAGTGACGATGAGCTTTTTTTCATGTTTGTTGGTTGCATAAATGTCTTCTTTTGAGAAGCATCTGTTCATATCCTTTGCCCACTTTTTGATGAGGTTGTTTGTTTTCTTCTTGTAAATTTAAGTTCTTTGTAAATCCTGAATATTAGCCCTTTGTCAGATGGATAGATTGCAAAAACTTTCTCCCATTCTGTAGGTTGCCTGTTCATGCTGATGATAGTTTATTTTGCTGTGCAGAAGCGCTTTAATTAGATCCCATTTGTCAATTTTGGCTTTTGTTGCAGTTGCTTTTGGTGTTTTAGTCATGAAGTCTTTGCCCATGCCTATGACCTGAATGGTATTGCCTAGCTTTTCTTTTAGGGATTTTTGTGGTTTTAAGTCTTACGTTTAAGTCTCTAAGCCATCTTGAGTTAATTTTTGTATAAGGTGTAAGGAAGGGGTCCAGGTTCAGTTTTCTGCATATGGCTAGCCAGTTTTCCCAACACCATTTATTAAACAAGGAATCCTTTCCCCATTACTTGTTTTTGTCAGGTTTGTCAAAGATCAGATGGTTGTAGATGTGTGGTGTTATTTCTGAGGCATCTGTTCTATTCAATTGGTCTGTATATCTGTTTTGGTACCAGTACCATGCGTTTTGGTTACTGTAGCCTTGTACATAGTTTGAAGTCAGCTACCATGAGACCTCCAGCTTTGTTCTTTTTGCTTAGGATTGTCTTGGCTATGCACTTTTTTGGCTCCATATGAAATTTAAAGTAGTTTTTTCCAATTCTGTGAAGAAAGTCAATGGTAGCTTGATGGGGATAGCATTGAATCTATAAATTACTTTGGACAGTATGGCTGTGTTCACGATACTGATTCTTCCTATCCATGAGCATGGAATGTTTTTCCATTTGTATCCTCTTTTATTTCCTTGAGCAGTGATTTGTAACTCTCCTGGAAGAGGTCCTTCACCTCCCTTGTAACTTGGATTCCTAGACATTTTATTCTCTTTGTAGCAATTGTGAATGGACAGGCACTCATTATTTGGCTTTCTGCTTGTCTATTATTGCTCTATAGGAATGCTTGTGATTTTTGCACATTGATTTTGTATCCTGAGACTTTGCTGAAGTTGCTTATCAGCTTAAGGAGATTTTGGGCTCAGATAATGGGGTTTTCTAAATATACAATCATGTCATCTGCAAACATAGGCAAGTTGATTTCCACTCTTTCTATTTGAAAATGCTTTATTTCTATCTCTTGCCTGATTTCCCTGGCCAGAACTTCCACTACTATGTTGAACAGCAGTGGTGAGAGAGGGCATCCTTGTCTTGTGCTTCTTTCAAAGGGTATGCTTCCAGTTTTTGCCCATTCAGTATGATATTGGCTGTTGGTTTATCATAAATAGCTCTTATTATTTTGAGATACAGTCCATCTATATCTAATTGAGAGTTTTTAGCATGGAAGACTGTTGAATTTTGTCAAAGGCCTTTTCTGCATTTATTGAGATAATCAAGTGGTTTTTGTCATTGGTTCTGTTTATGTGATGAATTACATTTATTGATTGCGTATATTGAATCAGTCTTGCATGCCTGGGATAAAGCTGACCTGATCGTGGTGGATAAGCTTTTTGATGTGCTGCTGGATTTGGTTTGCCAGTATTTTATTGAAGATTTTCGTATTGATGTTCATCAGGGATATTGGCCTGAAATTTTCTTTTTTTGTTGGATCTCTGCCAGGTTTTGGTATTAGGATAATGCTGGCCTCATAAAATGAGTTAGGGAGGATTCCCTCTTTTTCTATTTAGGGGAATAGTTTCAGAAGGAATGGTATCTCCTCTTTGTATCTCTGGTAGAATTCAGCCGTGAATCCATCTGGTCCTGGACGTTTTTTGGTTGATAAGCTATTAATTACTGCCCCAATTTCAGAACTTGTTATTGGTCTCTTCAGGGATTCTAGTTCTTCCTGGTTTATAGTTAGGAGGGTGTATGTGTCCAGGAATTTATCCATTTCTTAATTTCCTAGCTAATTTGCATAGAGGTGTTTATTGTATTATCTGATGGTAGTCTGTATTTCTGTGGGGTCAATGGTGATATCCCCTATATCATTTTTATTGCATCTATTTGATTCTTCTCTCTTTATTAGTCTGGCTAGAAGTCTATGTTGTTGATCTTTTCAAAAAATCAGTTCCTGGATTCATAGATTTCTTTTAAGGATTTTTTGTATCTCTATCTCCTTCAGTTCTCCTCTGTTTCTTGTATTCTGCTGGCTTTTGAATTTGCTCTTGCTTCTTTAGTTGTTTTAATTGTGAAGTTAATATGTTAAATTTAGGTCTTTCCTGCTTTCTCTTGTGGGCATTTAGTGCTATAAGTTTCCCTTTAAAGGCTGCTTTAGCTGTCCCAGAGATTCTGGTACGTTGTGTCTTTGCTCTCATTGGTTTCAAAGAACTTATTTATTTCTGCCTTAATTTTGTTATTTACTTAGTAGTCATTCAGGAGCAGGTTGTTCAGTTTCCATGTAGTTGTGCAGTTTTGAGTGAGTTTCTTAATCCTAAATTCTAATTTCATTGCACTGTGGTCTGAGTGCAATCATAACTGCTTGTTATGATTTCCATTTTTTGCATTTGCTGAGGAGTGTTTTACTTCCAATTATGTGGTCGATTTTAGAATAAGTGCGATATGGTGCTGAGAAGAATGTATATTCTGTTGATTTGGGGCAGAGAGTTCTGCAGATGTCTATTAGGTCTGCTTGGTCCAGAGCTAAGTTCAAGTCCTGAATATCCTTGTTAATTTTCTGTCTCGTTGATCTGTCTAATATTGACAGTGGAGTGTTAAAGTCTTCCACTATTATTGTGTGAGCATCTAAGTCTCTTTGTAGGTCTCTAAGAACTCGCCTTATGAATCTAGGTGCTCCTGTATTGGGTGCATACATATTTAGGATAGTTAGCTCTTCTCGTTGCATTGATCCCTTTACCATAATGTAATGCCCTTCTTTGTCTCATTTGATCTTTGTTGGTTTCAACTCTGTTTTATCAGAGACTAGGATTGCAACCCCTGCTTTTTTCTTTTCTTTTTTTTTTACTATCTATTTGCTTGGTGGCTCTTCCTCCATTCCTTTATTTTGAATCTATGTGTGTCTTTGCACATAAGATAGGTCTCCTGAGTACAGCACACCAATGGGTGTTGAATCTTGATCCAATTTGCCAGTCTGTGTCTTTTAATTGGGGCATTTAGCCCATTTACATTTAAGCGTAATATTGTTATGTATCAATTTGATCCTGTCATTATGATGCTAGCTGGTTATTTTGCCCATTAGTTGATGCAGTTTCTTCACAGTGTCGATGGTCTTTAGAATTTGGTATGTTTTTGTAGTTGTTGGTACTAGTTGTTCCTTTCCATGTTTAGTGCTTCCTTCAGGAGCTCTTTTAAGGCATGCCTGGTGGTGACAAAATCTCTCAGCATTTGCTTGTCTGTAAAGAATTTTATTTCTCCTTCACTTATGAAGCTTAATTTGGCTGGATATTAAATTCTGGGTTGAAAATTCTTCCTTTAAAATGTTGAATATTGACCACCACTCTCTTCTGACTTGTAGGGTTTCTGGAGAAAGACTCACTGTTAGTCTTATGGGCTTTCCTTTGTGGGTAACCCGACCTTTCTCTCTGGCTGCCCTTAACATTTTTTTCCTTCATTTCAACCTTGGTGAATCTGATGATTATAAGTCTTGGGGTAGCTCTTCTCGATGAGTATCTTTGTGGTGTTCTTAGTATTTCCTGAATTTGAATGTCGACCTGTCCTACTAGGTTGGGGAAGTCTCCTGGATAATATCCTGAAGTGTGTTTTCCAACTTGGTTTCATTCTCCCCGTCACTTTCAGGTACACTAATCAAATGTAGGTTTGGTCTTTTCACATAGTCCCATATTTCTTGGAGGCTTTATTCATTTATTTTCTTTTTCCTCTAGTCTTGTATTCATGCTTTATTTCATTAAGTTTATACTCAATCTCTGATATCCTTTCTTCCTCTGGATTGATTCAGCTATTGATACTTGTGTATACTTCATGAAGTTCTCATGCTGTGTTTTACAGCTCCCTCAGGTCATTTATGTTCTTCTATATACTGGTTATTCTAGTTAGAAATTGGTCTAACCTTTTTTCAAGGTTCTTAGCTTTCTTGCATTGGGTTAGAACATGCTCCTTTAGCTCAGAGGAGTTTGTTATTAACCACCTTCTGAAGCCTACTTCTGTCAGTTCATCAAACTCAATCTCCGTCCAGTTTTGTTCCCATGCTGGCGAGAAGTTATGATCCTTTGGAGAATAGACATTCTGGTTTTTGCAATTTTAAGCCTTTTTGTGCTGGTTTCTCCCCATCTTTGTGGATTTATCTAGCTTTGGTCTTTGATGTTGTTGACCTTCAGGTGGGGTTTTGGTGTCGATGTCCTTTTTGTTGATGTTGATACTATTCCTTTCTGTTTGTTAGTTTTCCTTCTAACAGTCCTCTGCTTCAGTTCTGCTGGAGTTTGCTGAAGGTACCCTCCAGACCCTATTTTCCTGGGTATCACCAGCAGAGGCTGCAGAATAGCAAAGATTGTTGCCTGTTCCTTCCTTTGGAAGTTTTGTCCCAGAGGGGCACCCGCCAGATGCCAGCCGGAGTTCTCCTGTATGAGGTATATGTTTACCCTTGCTGGAAGGTGGCTCCCAGTCAGGAGGCTTGGGGGTCAGAGACCCACTTGAGGAGACATCTGTCCCTTAGCAGAGCTCAAGCGCCATGCTGGGAGATATGCTGCTCTCTTCAGAGTCATCAGGCAGGAACGTTTAAGTCTGCTGAAGCTGTGCCCACAGCTGCCCTTTCCTCCAGATGCTCTGTCCCAGGGAGATGGGAGTTTTATCTATAAGCCCCTGACTGGGAGTGCTGCCTTTCTTTCAAAGATGTCCTTTTTTTGAATACCAGAGAGACAAGGTGCCCATCTCATTGCATATAACGGAGGGTCATAATATTGATATATTTTCTTCCTAGTGATTTTATCCTTAATCACCTGGTGAAGGTGATGTCTGCCAGGCTTCTCTGCTATAAAGTTGCTGACTTTTTCCTTTTTGTACTCCAGGTTCTCTTAATGGACACAGCTAAGAAATGTATGTATATTCATGTATATATAGGAATCTATATTTCTATATACCTTTATCTGTGTGTGCATACATATGTTTATATGCATACATGTATGTATGTATGTGAATATATTTACATATAAACATGGATTTATACTGATTTCTATCAATCCAGTACTACAAGATATATTCTAGCCTTTTTTTTTTTGTAACTCATGTCTCAGAGAGAAACTTGATTCTCAGAATTTGCAGAATAATTACTTATTTGTCCATACATAGTATAACTTGATAATCTCTATTCATGTGGGATACAATTTATCAACTAGATTACAGTGTTTATATACAGTTATCTTCCTCTTTACATAAAAGTAAAGCATATCTCTAGTCAAAACGCTGTTTTCTTCTTATTCATTTTCATGGGATTATGTTATACATTTGTAATATGAATAAAGAATATAGAAAACTAAAAGTGGTAGACATAAATTTAAGCCGAACAAACCTGAAAATTCAATGTATTAAATATGTAGTATATAGTTAAAGCACTTAGAGGGCAATTTTCTCTACTTTTTTTTAAAAAGAAAAATCAGCAATCAGAAATCTAAGCAATCTAAGCTTCTTTAAAAAATAATGAATAGTTTCTGGTTCCTGTTATATAATGTGCTTTATTTTTTGTCTATTTTATCTTCTCTGAGTCATTGATTTTTAGCAATTTGTATATGATATGCCTAGTTTATTTAAATCCTTTTTTGTGTTATGTGAATTTCTTTGGTATATGGTTTTGTGTTTGTCATTAATCCTGGCCACTTCTCTGGCATTATTTCTTCAACTATTTCTTCTATCCTGTTTTCTTTCCATTCTCTCTTAAGGCCTTCTATTACTCATATATCAAAACTTTTGATATTGTTTTATACCTCTTGGAAGCTCTGTTCTGTGTTTTAGTTGCTGTTGTTGCTGTGTTCCTCCTTTTCTCTTTCTCTTTCAGTTTGGGTAATTTCAATTGAACTATCTTCAAACTCACTGATTCTCTCTTTGGCTATATTCAGTCTACTAATAAGATTAAAGGATACTTTTCATATATCTTAGTGCCTTTTTAATATCAATTTTATCATGTAATTTTCATGTCTCTTCTCTAGATTTCCATCTATTTTTTATACTTTTTATCTTTTACATTAGAACCATCAACATATTAATCATAGTTTAAGTTAAATTCCCTTTCTGAGAGTTTCTACATTATTGTTAAGTGAACCTGGTTCTCATGGCCTTGTCTTATGGCAATGTGTTTACTCTTGCCTTTTTGTATGCCTTGTAGTTGTTTGTTAAATGCTGGGCATGCTTTTTAGGACAATAAATACTAAGGTTATTGTGGGGTTTTTTAATGCTTGGAATTTTTTCCTTCTTCTAGGCCTTTTTCATGGGAGTGTGTATTTATCTAATCCAAATCTAGCGTGGGTTTGACTTTTGTTGTTCTGACTGTTACCCTCTGTGTCCCAGAACATTCAAATGTCTGTCGTGATTCCTGGTTTTTAGCAGTAGGGTTTGTTGGTCAGAAGTTATGTTTTCAATATTTGTTTCTTCCTTTCTGCTATGGCCTGAATGTTTGTGTCCTCCCCCAACCCTCAGAATACATATGTTGAAACTTACCCCCTGATGTAATAGCATTAGGAGGTGAGACCTTTGGGGGGAGATGAATGCACTTATGAAAGAAGACTGAAGGAGCTTTGTTCCACCAAGTGAGAACATTGTCGTCTATGAGAAACAGAACCTCCCCAGACACTGAATCGGCCAGTGCCTTCATCTCGAACTTCTCAGCCTCTAGAACTGTCAGCCATACATTTCCATTGATTAAATTACTCCAGTCTAAGGCATTAGCAGCAGGAACAGACTACTAAACTTGCCTTAGATCTTTTTCTCTATGCTGCATTCCAGAGCATAGCTCTCCATTCAGCTCTTCTAGATGTATTCTACTTTTGTTTTTACTTTAGGTTTGACAGTCTGGTGGTTGGGTCAAAAAATAGAGATTGTTTGTGATGGTGTGATTAAGTGTCTTGATTTTAGGCAGGCTGTGTGTCCCTGGTGCTTAGGTGTGTGACCTTTACTAGTTTGTTTCTCCTCTAGCTGTAGTGCTCGGCATAGCATATATTCCTGACCCTCCTTCAAGGCTAGAGCTTACTTTTCTTTTTCTTTCCTGACTCTCCTTTAAGACTAGAGCTTTTCTTTTTCTTTGTGTTTTCTTTCCCCAGCCTCCATGGGTTTCTACCAGTGCCCTAAGGTAATGGTTTTTATTGCCTATTCTCCTGTTGATTAATGCCTTTGTTCCCTATGGGAGTTAGTGAATATTGGTCTAAATGGAAACTCAGATGTGTGACAAATTGAGGAAACGTCATTAATTTGCAGTTTGTGTAGTGTTACTTCTGCTGTAAGGGTGAGAACAACATTCTTTCTAGCTCTCTATTGCTGAACTGAAACTGGAAGTCAATATCAACACTTTAAAGATAGTTCAGTTAATAAAACTTAGGGACATGGTGACAAACTCACTAATGCTAACATCAGATTGGGACAAACTTACCCACTCAGTCCCTGGAAAACTTTAGGTTTTCCCAACAGGAACAGAGCATTTGCCAGTAAGTTTGTGTTATAGGTGGAAGCAGACCAGACTATGTTTTCTACAGATGGAAAATCCTGAGGTCAAGATGAGTAGAAGTGAGATAGTTATACATACTGATTTTTCTTCCCAAATCCATCAAATATATCACTTTTCCCCTTTGGGGTAAGTTAAGTTGGGGAGAGACAAGGAATGGATATCCTTCCAGACCCACAGAAAAATAGAGGAACCCTCCTCCCTTCACAGCAACATTCCTCAGCCATGGTCATATTTGCCCATTCAGTTCAATCGATAAATCCACAGTCAACCAGTAGGAAGATATTAGCAATCCATGAGTTTCTTTTTTCACTTTCCTGAGGCTGCTGTCCTTAAAATCCACAAAGTTCCTTTGAGGATACTACTAATACCACTGTATTGCCACCACAAGTCCCTTAAATGAATCAGAATAGAATACCAATAACTCTAAGCTCCTGTGTTTCATTGTTTTTTTTTAAACAATTAGACTCAGCAGCCTTGTCAAAAATAGTATACTAAAGTTTCTGTAATAAGAATAAATGATAATGTAAAGGTTAGCCTATATAAGATGACAACAAATAAAGATGCCCAAATTTATTTCCATTATTAAATTCTAGGGGATACTTACAACCTGCTGGCTAAATCCTTTTGTTAATCATAGTGCTAAAATGTCAAAATCTAATATAATTTTAAAGTGCAAATTCAAATTCTCTTTTCCTTATCAGTTACAAATCCAGAAGAATTTAAGAGTTCACCAATTTCCCATTCTGCTCAGTCTCAGCCCAAGGGGTCCTCCATATTTGGGTAGAGTTGGCATTTCTGAAGCAGATGCAGTCTGGGCTCTCACTGGAACAGGCATAGTTCTTTCATGGCCCCAGAAGTTAGTTTAATGCCAAGTCTCTCATGTTGTCACTTTTAAAGCATCCAAATAATTACTAAGAAATACCTAGACAATTGTCAATAGCTGGCATTAGGCTTAAAATTAAGCTACTTCTAGCCCCTACATCAGAATCTAGTCGTTGGTGTTGACAAAGACCACAACGGAAATTCAAACAGCATTTAAAGAGAATAAAAGATAGTGAAAATCTTACTGATTTTAGTCCAGCCAGGAGGCTCATCAATGCTAGTTATCTGAAATTCATGATCTATGAAATTAAGCTCAATTAGTAGAAATCTTCTTTTAAAGAATAGTTAACATATCTGGAAATACAATTACTATACTTGGAAAATTCACCACTCTACACTTTCTAGTGTCACAGAAAGACATTTGAGACACTGGTATAGTTTTACATTTTTTCTCCTTTTGAATAAACTATTTTTTAAACATTATACTTTAAGTTCTAGGGTACCTGTGCAGAATGTACAGGTATACATGCTACATAGGTATACACTTGCCATAGTGGTTTGCTGCACCCATGAACCGGTCATCTACATCAGGAATTTCTCTTAATGCTATCCCTTCCCTAGTCCCCCACCCCCCGACAGGCATTGGTGTGTGATTCCCTGCCCCCCACGTGTCCCTGTGTTCTCATTGTTCAACTTCCACTTATGAGTGAGAACATGCAATGTTTGGTTTTCTGTTCTTGTGTTAGTTTGCTGAGAATGATGGTTTCCAGCTTCATTCATGTCCCTGCAGAGACATGAACACATCTTTTTTTTTTTATGGCTGAATAGTATTCCATAGTGTATATGTGCTACATTTTCTTTATCTAGTCTTTCATTGATGGGCATTTGGGTTGGTTCCAAGTCTTTGCTTTTGTGAACAGTGTCACAATAAGCATAAGTGTGCATGTGTCTTTGTAGCAGAATTATTTATAATCCTTTGGGTACATATCCAGTAATGGGATTCCTGGGTCAAATGGTATTTCTATTTCTAGATGCATGAGGAATTGCCACACTGTCTTCCACAGTGGTTAAACTGATTTACACTCCCACCAACAGTGTAAAAGTGTTCCTATTTGTCCACACCTATCCAGCATCTTTTGTTTCCTGACTTTTTATTGATTGTCATTCTAACTGGCGTGAGATAGTAGCTGATCGTGGTTTTGGTTTGCATTTTTCTAATGACCAGTGATGATGAGCTTTTTTTTCAAATGTTTGTTGGCTGCATAAATGTCTTCTTTTGAGAAGAGTCTGTTCATATCCTTTGCCCACTTTTTGAGGGGATTGTTTTTTTCTTATAAATTTAAGTTCTTTATAGATTCTGGATATTAGCCCTCTGTCAGATGGATAGATTGCAAAAACTTTCTCCCATTCTGTAGGTTGCCTGTTCACTCTGATGATAGTTTCTTTTGCTGTGCAAAAGCTCTTTAGTTTAATTATATCCCATTTTTCTTTCTTTTTTTTTTTTAGTTTTTTTTATTATTATACTTTAAATTCTAGGGTACATGTGTACAATGTGCAGGTTTGTTCCTTATGTATACATGTGCCATGTTGGTGTGCTGCACACCCGTTAACTCATTATTTACATTAGGTATATTTCCTAATGCTATCCCTCCTCCCTCCCCCCACCCCACGACAGGCCCCAGTGTGTGATGTTCCCCACCCTGTATCCAAGTGTTCTCATTGTTCATTTCCCATCTATGAGTGAGAACATATGGTATTTGGTTTTCTGTCCTTGTGATAGTTTACTGAGAATGATGGTTTCCAGTTTCATCCATGTCCCTACAAAGGACATGATCTCATCCTCTTTTATGGCTGCATAGTATTCCATGGTATATATGTGCCACATATTCTTAATCCAGCCTATTATTGATGGACATTTGGGTTGGCTCCAAGTCTTTGCTATTGTGAATAGTGCCACAATAAACATACGTGTGCATGTGTCTTTATAGCAGTATGATTTATAATCCTTTGGGTATATACCCAGTAATGGGATGGTTGCGTCAAATGGTATTTCTGGTTCTAGATCCTTGAGGAATCTCCACACTGTCTTCCACAATGGTTGAACTAATTTACACTCCCACAAACAGTGTAAAAGTGTTCCTATTTCTCCACATCTCTCCAGCACCTGTTGTTTCCTGACTTTTTAAGGATTGCCATTCTAACTGGGGTGAGATGATATCTCGTTGTTTTGATTTGCATTTCTCTGATGGCCAGTGATGACAAGCATTTTTTCATGTGTCTGTTGGCTGCATAAATGTCTTCTTTTGAGAAGTGTCTGTTCATATCCCTTTGCCCACTTTTTGATGGGGTTGTTTGATTTTTTTCTTGTAAATTTGTTTAAGTTCTTTGTAGATTCTGGATATCCCATTTTAAAATTTTGGCTTTTGTTACCATTGCTTTTGGTTCAATTAATGGAAAAAACTGAATACCATTTTAACTTTAGCCAATATGTTCACATGTAGACTTTTACACTTAATTTTTATAAACCTTTCACACCTTGTTCAAACCTTTAGCTTTATTTAAAACAATCCTTTAACCCTCTAACCTAGGCAAAAATTTACATTCCCATACATTCTTATAATATCTTATACAAAACACATTTCATTCACCTTACACACCTTGCAGGTAAACCTACTTTTCCAGTAGTCTCCATTACATATTACAATGTTAATTCTTAGCAACTTTTACTGTGGTTGAAAACGTTGGTAAGTATGGATTTTAATTATTTACTAAGTGTGGAGCCTAGGACCCAGAAAGAAATGCAGATGAGGTCTGACTTTTCAGCATCTAACTTCACATGTTCCAGGCCTTACCTAGATGTAAAGCAGGCAAGCTGAAAGTTAAGAATTATAGTGGCATTTTATGAAGCATTAGGGAGGCTAATAACCTTTAAATTGTATACCACTTCTGGCATAAATTCCTTTTCATAAATTATTTCACAACTTACACAGACCATGTACAACATGTTTAGACTTTGACATTTTCTAAGCATCTCTCTTTTTATACAACCAGTCATTTTACTTTAGGACAAGAATTTATCGTAGAACATCCTTTCTGATATAAAATCCCTTTTCCTTATAATCTTCTTTGCATAGCTAGGGGACATGGCTGATTCCATATATCCCCAGGCCTCATTTAAATGTCTCTAATATAAATTGAACAATATTCAAAAGTCAAAGCAGTTTATGACCTTAAAGCATTTAGTAAACCTAATATGTGATCTGCATAATTTAGACAAAATGTATTTTATCAATAATCTTAAAACTGTGTTTTTGGGTGTTTTTTTGAGATAGGGTTTCACTCTTGTCACCCTGGCTGGAGTGCAATGGCACGATCTTGACTCACTGCAACCTCTACCTACAGGATTCACGTGATTCTCCTGCCTCAGCCTCCCAAGTAGCTGGGATTACAGGCACCTGCCATGATACTTGGCGCACCTCAGACTCCCAAGTTGTGGGATTACTGGCATGAGTCACTGTGCCTGGCTTCTAATGCTTTTTTGTGCAGAAATACATAATATCACAAGAGTTGGAGACATGGATTTTAAACCTCTGAGCTGTAGGAAACTTACTCCTCAGATAAACACATGCAAATGAGTCCATGCATTTATATAGCTGGGAGCTCTCTGAATTAACATTTATATGGCATATACAATTTATTAAAGCATAACCATGTTTGAGACATTCATACATGTATTTACATGTAACACTAGTTTGGTTTTTATTGTACAAATTTCATTGAATATACCAAGTTTTATTCTACTATTGACTGACTTTTGTGTTATTTACTATTTTGAAATATTATGAATAATACTTCTATAAACATTCTTATAAATGTTTTGGGGCCACATGTATGCATTATGCATACTAAAATCTGCTAATTTGAAGCTGACATATGTATTATTAAAAGTCAATATTATCTGCATCAATTGTTTAGAACTTAGATAAGACCTTTTGGGGAAGAGTATTTGCCCAGTGACATTGAAAATTTCTAGGGTAGAGAAATAAGAAAAAAATGAGACCATCTTTTATTCTTTTTTCTGTTTAAGTTGTTTTGTTCAGCTCTCTAAATGCAAGGCACACTCTAATTTCCTTCACCCAGGACTGATTTCTTCCACCACCCCATTCTAGGTATGCCACTGCTTAGGAGTAGAATTTCTGGTAAAGAGGTTGCATATGTTCAGCTTAGTAGATTCTGCCCAGTGTTCAGAGTTAGTGCGCTAATTTACACTTCTGCTAACAGTATATAAAATTTCCAGCTGTTTCGTATTTTCCTGTCAGTACTTGGTCTGTCAGGTTTTTAATGCTAGTTATTCTGATAAGTGTAAAATGGCAGCTCAATGTGGTTTTAATTTGCATTTGCCAAATGACTAAAGAGGGTAAATATTGTATACAGGTTGCATATCTTCTTTTGTAAAGTGACAGTTTACGACTTTTAACCCTTTATTGAATTCTCTGTGTGGGGTTTAAGAAAATGATTTGTAGTAGTTACTTACATTTTCTGGATTAGCTACTTTGTCATAAGTTTTCTAAATACCTTCTCTCACTCAGAGATTACTTTTTTACTCTCTTAATGATGTCATTTACTAAATAGAGTACCTCTTTTTAAAATACAGTCATGTGTTGCTCAAAGATAAGGATACATTCTGAGAAATCTCATTAGGTGATTTTGTGATAAGAACATCACAGAGTGTGTTTACACAAACCTGGATGGTACAGCCTACTACACACCTAGGTTTTATGGCATAGCTTATTGCTCCTAAGCTACAAACGTGCACAGCATTTAGTATACTGTATACTGTAGGCAATGTAACACTAGTATTTGTAGATTTAAACATATCTAAATTTAGAAAAGATACAGCAAAAATATGGCATAAAAGATAACTGAGTTTTTTTCCCCTATATATTTGTTGCCTGGATTAGTGTCTTCTTTTGAGAAATGTCTGTTCATATCCTTTGCCCACTTTTTGATGTTTTTTTTTTTTTCTTGTAAATTTGTTTAAGTTACTGGTAGATTCTGGATATTAGACCTTTCTTAGATTGGTAGATTGCAAATTTTTTCTCCCATTCTGTAGGTTGCCTGTTCACTCTGTTGATAGTTTCTTTTGCTGTGCATAAGTTCTTTAATTTGATTAGATTCCATTTGTCAATTTTGACTTTTGTTGCATTTGCTTTTGGTGTTTTAGGAAGGAAATTTTGACACATTGCTATGATACAGACGAAACTTGAAGATATTATGCTAAGTGAAATAAGCCAGTCACAAAAGAACAAATACTATATATGACTGCATTTAAATGAACTACCTAGAGTGCTTGAATTCATAAAGATAGAAAGTAGAATGGTGGTTTCCAGGGACTGGGCAAAGTGGGAATAAGGAGTTATTGTTTAATGGGCACAGAGTTTCCAACTGAGAAGATACAAAAGGTTTTGGAGAAGGATAGTGCTGATGGTTGCACAACAACATGAATGTACTTAATGCCACTGAAATGTACACTTAATGGTTAAAATGGTAAATTTTACGTTATGTGTATTTTATAAATACCATATTTGTTTAATAAAAAAAAAAGTAAAAACTGGCACACTTACCAAGTGTGTAGGGGCACTTACTGCTAATGGAGCTTTCCAGACTGGAAGTTGCTCTGTGTGAATGAGTGAATGAGTGAGTGGCAAGCGAATGTGAAAGCCTAGGACATTACCATACATTACTATAGATGTGCTCATCACTGTGCACTTACGCTACACTAAATTTATTTTTTTCCTTTTTTGAAAATGAATTAACTTTAGCTTAGTGTAACATTCCTACTTCATGAACTTTTTAAATTTTTGTAACCTTTGTAAAAACACACACATTGTACAGCTGAACAAAACTATTTTCTTTGTGCCCATATTCTATGAGCATTTTTCGATTTAAACTTTTTTTGTTGAAAACTAAGGCACAATACATAGGTCTACACAAGGTGAGGATCATCATTATCACTGCCTCCCACCTCCATATCTTGTCCCCCTGGAAGGTCTCCAGGGGAAATAACATACATGGAGCTGTCATTTCCTATAATTAATGATGTATTTGCTTCAAATACCTCCTGAAGGACCTGCATGAGGATGCTATAGAGTTAAGATTTTTTTTTCAATATAAGTAGAAGGAGTACACCATCTAAAATAGTGATAATAAGTACAATATAGTGAATACATAAACCAATAACATCATTTATTATCAATATCAAGTTTTATGTACTGTACATAACTATATGAGATGTACTTTTATATGACTGGCAGCATGGTAGGTTTGTTTATACCAGCATCACCACTAGTAAGTAATGTGTTACACTGTGACTTATGACAGCTATGATGTCATTAAGCAATAGGAATTTTTCAGCTCCATTATAATCTTATGAAACCACTGTTGTATATGCAGTCCATTGTTGACTGAAACATTGTTATATGACCCATGACTGTAATTGCCATTTATTATTTTGTTCCATGGTTAGTGTTTTTGTGTTCTGTTAAAAACAGAAGATTTTCATTTCAGTACAGACAAATTTATCGATGTTTTCTTGGATGGTTAGGGCTATTGTGTCTTATTTGAAAAAGATCTTTACTTACTAATCACCATAAAGATAATACAGAAGCTTTAATGTCTTATCTATCACAGGTAAATCCAAAGTCTTCCTGGAATTGATTTTTTTTGTTTTTTGTTTTATTGTGTTTTTCTTTTTTATTATACTTTAAGTTCTAGGGTACATATGCACAACGTGCAGGTTTGTTACATGTGTATACTTGTGCCATGTTGGTGTGCTGCACCCATCAACTCGTCAGCACCCATCAATTCATCATTTACATCAGGTATAACTCCCAATGCCATGATTTGTTTTTAACGTAGAGTAAGGCAAGGGTCAAGCTGTCCAATTCACCTAGCACCATTTAATAAATGTACCTTCATTTTTCCACTACCCTGCAGTGGCAGATTTATTACAAATTAAATGACTGAATATACATGTGTTAGTTTCCATACTTTCAATGATATATTATTCTTTTAATCTAAACTTGAACTAATAGTTAATTAACATACCTTTATATAAGTCTTTATATTTCACTGCATGAGTGCTACAGATTTGTTCTTCAATTTTCCCTTGATTTTTTTGATATATTTGAATTTTCTTATAAATTTAAAGATCAGCTTTTTAGTTTTCACAAAAATGCCTGCTGGGGTTTTGCTTGGGATTACATTGATATAAATTAATTTGGAAAAAAAAAATTGGCATGTTTACAATATTGTGTCTTATGATTCTTGGTAACAGAATATTATCCATTTATTGAAATATTCTATAATTCCCCTCACTAATGCTTTATAATCTTCTGCATTGAGGTCATGTACTTTTTTTTTGTTGTTAAATTCTATTGCATTTGATTTTTCCTGGTGAATATTGTATATTTTTAAACATTGAATTTCTAATATTTCAGTTACTAGTATGTAAAAATAGGATTGCTTTCTCTACATTTCTGTTATATTCAATCACTAGACACATTTACTCCTTAATTCTAATGGTTTATATCTAATTTTTAACAAATTTTCTCTTAAAAAGTCATGTTGCCTGTGTATGATAGTTTCATTGCATCTTATACCGTATTGTACTGATCAGGTCCTCCAATACAGTACCAAAGTGGAGAGACAGAACATTCTTTTTAGGTCCCTGTTATAAATATTTCAACCTTCAGTATAACTTTTAAAAATAGTTTTTATAAGAATAAAGAAGTTTCTTTCCAATTCTAGTTTGTTAAGAATTTCTGCCATAAATGGGTGTTGAATTTTATTATATATGTACTTTATGGCATCTATTGAGAAGATCATATGATTTTACTCTTTTGTTCTCCAAATATGGTGAATTATATTGATGGAAACCTGAATGTTATTCCAACCTTACATTTCTGGAATAAGCTCAACTTGGTTGTTGCACATTTTTAAAAATAGACAATTTATTAAATTGCTAATATTGTGTGTAGAATATTTGCAATTGTTTTTAATAAGAATCATTGTCCAATGATTGTCCTTTCTTGTATTATTTTCACCAAATATTGTAGTCATGATTATGCTGGCCTCATAAAATATGTTGGAAAGCATTCAACCTTCTTCTATTTTTTGGAAGAGTTTTTTAAGATTGGTGTCAGTTTTAAACAGCTTTATTGAAGTATAGTTTTCATACACAAATATTTACTTAAAATGTGCAATTTGATTAGTTTTTACACACACCATAGTATCTTATGATTCTTAATGGTATATCCTCCACTTATTGATAACATCCATTTATTGTTTTTAATTTGTATATCTTCCTGATCTCTCTACATACATACACACAAACATACGTATGCACACATATATATGGACACACACATATATATGTACACACACATACACAATGAAGCTATCTGCGCAATCAAGGGAATGTGGATATCCATTGCTCCCACAGCTTTCTAATGCCATTTTAAAGTCCATTGCTCCATCGGCCAAACTGCATTCCAGGCAAGCAATTATCTACTTTATATCACTATAGATTACTTTGTAATTCTCTAGACTTCATATAAATATAATTGTATAATATGAACTCTTACTTTGTCTGTCTTCTCTCTACATAATTATTTCGAGATTCATCCATGTTCTTGTCAAGACTTGGTAAAATCTCAATTTTAGTGATTGTTGTGGGTGTATAGTAGTATCCCTTTGTGCTTTTTTTTGAATTTTATTTTTAATTTTTGACTTTTATTTTAAGTTTAGGGGTACAAGTTCAGGTTTGTTACATAGGTAAACTTGTGTCATAGGAGTTTGTTATACAGATTATTTCATCAACCAGGTAGTAAGCCTAGTACCCATTAGTTATCTTTTCTAATCCTCTCTCTCCTTCCACCCTCCACCCTCTGAAAGGCCCCAGTGGGTGCTGTTCCCCTGTGTCCATGTGCTCTCATCGTATTAGCTCACACTTATGAGAACATGCAGTATTTGGTTTTCTGTTCCTGTGTTAGTTTGCTAAGGACAATGGCCCCTACCTCAATCCATATCCCTGTGAAGGACATGATCTCATTCTTTTTTAAGGCTTCATAGTAGTATTCCATGGTGTATATGTATGACATTTTGCTTATCCAGTCTACCATTGATGGACATTTAGGTTTATTCCATGTCTTTGCTATTGTGAATAGTGCTGCAATGAACGTGCATGTACATGTGTCTTTATAATAGAATGATTCATATTACTCTGGGTATATATGCAGTAATGGGATTGCTGGGTTGAATGGTATTTCTGTCTTTAGTTCTTGAGGAATGACCATACTGTCTTCCACAATGTCTGAACTAACTTACACTCCCAGTGTAAGCATTTCTTTTTCTTCATAACCTTGCCAGCATCTGCTGTTTTTGGACTTTATAAAAATAGACATTCTGACTGTCACTAGATGATATCTCATTGTGGTTTTGATTTGTATTTCTCTAATGATCAGTGATATTGAGGTTTTTTTTCATATAATTGTTGGCTACATGGATGTCTTTTTTTGAAAAGTTTCTGTTCATGTCCTTTGCCCATTTTTTTAATAGGGTGGTTTTCTTGTAAATTTGTTTACTTCTTATTGATGTTGGATATTAGATTTTTGTCGGATGCATAGTTTGCAAACATTTTCTCTCATTCTATAGGTTGTCTGTTTACTCCATTGATAGTTTCTTTGGTTGTGCAGAAGCTTTTTAGTTTAATTAGATCCTGTTTGTCATTTTTTTGATTTTGTTGCAATGTCTTTTGGTGTCTTCATCATGAAATGTTTGCCTGTGCCTATGTCCTGAATAGTATTTCCTAGTTGTCTTTCAGGAATTTTATAGCTTTGGGTTTTACATTCAAGTCTTGAATTCATCTTAATTTTTGTACAAGGTATAAGAACAGGGTCCAGTTTTAATCTGCATATGGCTAGCTAGTTATCCCAGCACTATTTATTGAACAGAAAATCCTTTCCTCATTGCTTGTTTTTTGTCAGGTTTGTTGAAGACCAGATAGTTGTTGGTGTGCGGTTTTATTTCTGCATTCTCTATTTTGTTCCATTGGTCTATGTGTCTTTTTTTTGTACCGGTACCATGCTGTGTTGGTTACTGTAGCCCTGTAGTATACTTTGAAGTCAGGTAGCATAATGTCTCCAGCTTTGTTCTTTAATATGCATTTTATTATTTTATTGTAAAAGTTAATTAAAATTATTAAAACATTAATTTAAAAATTGACACATAATCTAGGAAAACTGACACAGTAAAACCTACTCATTTTATATACATCATGGATTTTGACAAACACATAGAGTACTCTCTAAGCTACCATAATCAAGACATAATGTAGTTCAGTCAGTCCCAAATCTCTTTGCAGTCAAAAATTCTTCTCACCACCATTTTTTGGTGGGTACTTACCTATTCTTCATCCCTATAGTCTTCCTTTTCCAAAAATGCCATATAATGGAAGCATATAGTAAATGGCTTTTAGGCTATGATTTCTTAGCAAAAGCAAATTTAAAATTCATAAATAATATAGTGAAGAGAAATGATTTATTATTTTATTTTGCTGACTAGTATTCCTAAATAATATAGTAAAGAGAAATGATTTATTATTTTATTTTGCTGACTAGTATTCCAATGTATGGATGTACCACAGTTTTTTTAAAAAAAGTTTCATTTGAGATTCATGGGGTAGATGTGAACGTTTGTTATCTGGTTACATTGTGTGATGCTGAGGTTTGGGTTATGAATGATCCTGTCACCCCAGTACTGAGCATAGTACCCAATAAAACTCTTTTACACTTTCATCTCTCCCCCACTAATAGTTCCTAGTTTCTATTGTTGCCATTTTTATGTCCATGTGTGCTCAATATTTAGTTCCCACTTATAAATGAGAACATGTGGTGTTTGGTTTTCTTTCCCTGTGTTAATTCACTTAGAATAATGGTTTCTAATTGCATTTATACTGATTCAAAGGACATGATTTTGTTCTTTGTTATAGCTGCATAGTATTCCATGGTGTATATGTCCCACATTTTCTTTATCCAGTTCACTGTTGATAGGCACCTAGATTGATTCCATGTTTTTGCTAATGTAAATTGTGCTGCAATGAACTTGCCAGTGTGTGTGTCTTTTCAATGTAAATATTTATTTTCTTTTGGTTATATATCCAGTAATGGAATTGCAGGTTAAACAGCAGTTCTGTTTTAAGTTCTCTGGTGGGTTTTCAAATTGCTTTCTCTACTGGCTGAATTAATTTACATTCCCACCTACAGTGTATAAGCATTTCCCCTTCTTCACAGCCTCACCAGCATCTGTTGTTTTCTGACTTTTTAATAATAGCCATTCCAACTGGTATGAGATGATATCTCATTGTGGTTTTAATTTGCATTTCTCTGATTAGTGGTGTGTGGAGCATTTTTTTAAATGTTTGTTTCCTGCTTGTGTATCTTCTTTTGAGAAGTGTCTCCATGTATTTTTTATCATTTTTTTAAAAATGGGTTATTTGTGTTTTGCTTATCCAATTAAGTTGTTTATAGATTCTGTATATTAGCCCTTTGTTGGATGAATAGGTTGTGAATATTTTCTTCCACTTAGTAGATTGTCTTGATTACTCTGTCGATAGTTTATTTTGCTGTGCAGATGCTCTTTAGTTCAATTAGGTCCCACTCGTCAATTTTGGTTTTTGTTGCAATTGCTTTTGAGGACTTACTCATAAATTCTTTCCCAAGGCTGATGTCCAGAATGTTGTTTCCTAGGTTTTCTTCTATGATTCTTACCGTTTGATATCCTACATTTAAATATTTAACTCACCTTAAGTTAATTTTTGTATATGATGAAAGGTAAGGGTCCAGCTTTATTCTTCTGCAAATGGCTAGCCAGCTATCTTATACAATTGATTGCTTTCCCCTTAGCTTATTTTTGTTGAATTTATCCAAGATCGGGTGGCTGTAGGTGTGCAGCTTTATTTCTGGGTTCTCCTTTTTATTCCATTACTCTACGTATCTGTTTTTGTACCAGAACCATGCTGCTTTAGTTAACATAGTCTTATAGTATAGTTGGAAGTTAGGTAACGTGATGCCGTCAGCTTTGTTCTTTTTGCCTAGGATTGCTTTGGCAATTTGAGCTCTTTTTGGCTCCATCTGAATTTTAGAATAGTTTTTTTCTAGTTATGTAAATACTGACATTGCTAGTTTGATAGGAACAGCATTATATTTGTAGATCTTTTGGGGCAGTATGGGCATTTTAATATTGATTCCTCCAATCCATGAGCATGAAATGCTTTTTCATTTGTTTGTGTCATCTATTTTTATTAGCAGTGTTTTTTAGTTATCCCTGTGGAAGCCTTTTACCTCTTTGGTTAGATGTAGTTCTAGGTATTTTATTTTATTGTATTTTTGGCTATTGTAGATGGGATTGTGTTCTTGATTTGGCTCTTATCTTGAATGTTATTGATGTATAGAAATACTAGTGATTTTCATATGTTGATTTTGTATCCTGAAATTTTACTGAAATCATTTATCAGTTCCAGGAGGCTGCTGGCAGAATCTTTAGGATTTTCCTTGGTATAGGATCATGGCATCTGTGAAGAGAGATAGGTTTGACTTTTCTTTTCCTAGTTAGATGTCCTTTCTTTCTTTCTCTTGCCTGGATTACTCTGGTTATGACTTCCAGTACTATGTTAAATATAACATATTTATATGTTTTATATATATGGGGATCCTTGTCTTGTTCCAATTCTCAAAAGGAATGCCTCTTCAGTTTTTGCCCATCAAGTATGATGTTGGTTGTGTTTGTCATAGATGACTCTTAGTACTTTGAGGAATGTTCCTTTGATGCCTAGTTTCTTGAAGTGTTTCTTTAATCATCTAATGTTGGATTTTATAAAAACCATTTTTCTCTGTCTATTGAGAAAATCTTATGTTTTTTCATTTTTAATTCTATTTATATACCACAGTTTATTTATCCTTTTAGTTACTGAAGGACAATTAAATTGTTTCCCAGTTTTGGCAACTATAAATAAAGCTTCCATGAACATTCATGTGTATGTTTCTACATGAGCATAAGTTCTCATTTCTCTTGGGTAAATATGAAAGAGTGAGATAGCTGTATTATATGGGAAACATGTTTATCTTTATATGAAACTGTCAAATTATTCTCCAAAGTGGCTATACAATTTTGTGTTTTCATGGGCAGCAATGTGTAGTAGTTTCAGTTGCTCCACAGCCCCACCTGGTATCTCATTGTGGTTTTAATTTGTATTTCTCTAATGATTAACAATGTTGAACATCTTTTCATGTGTTTATAGTTACTAACTGTATATCTTCTTTGGTAATGTGTGTATTCAAATTTTTTGCTCATGAACTTTTAATTTATATAGTCTATTTTCTTGAGTACTGAGAGTTACTTATATTTGAAAATACACATTGCTCTGGTTATGACTTTCAGTACTATGTTAAATATAACACATTTATATGTTATATATACGGTAATCCTTATCTTGTTCCAATTCTCAAAAGGAATGCCTCTTCAGTTTTTGCCCATCAAGTATGATGTTGGTTGTTTGTCACAGATGACTCTTAGTATTTTGAGGAATGTTCCTTTGATGCCTAGTTTGTGATTTGTACATATTTTCCCTCAGTCTGTGGCTAGGCTCTTCCTTCCCTTAACTATGTTGAATGTGGAGCAAGAGTTTCTAATTTCAGTAAACTTCAATTTATCAATTATTTTACTTTTATGATTTATACTTTTGATGTTACATCTAAGAATTCTGCCTAATCTAAGGTCAAAAATACTTTTACTATATTTTCTTCTAAAAGTGTCATAGTATTATGTTTTACATTTACATTTTCAGTAAACATTGGTATAATGTTTGAGGTATTAAGGTTTACTTTTTTATATATGCATATCCAATTATTTCAGCATCATTTGTTAAAAATTTTTTTCATTAATTTATTTTTGTACTTTTATAAATGGTACTTTTATTTTATTTAAAGTGATTATTAGAAATATAAAAACTCAGTTTTTAATTTTTTAACTTGTGAGTACATAGTAGATGTACATAATTATGAGGTACACGAGATGTTTTATATAGGTAGGCAATGCATAATAATCACATCATGGAAAATGAAGTATTTATCACTTCAAGCATATATCCTTTGTGTTACAAACAATTATACTCTTTTAGTTATTTTTAAATGTATAATTAAATTATTATTGACTATGGTACCCTGTTATCATATTTTCTTTCTGTCTTACTCATTCTTTATATATATATTTTAACCCGTTAACCATCTCCACCTCCCAGCCCTTACCCTCTCACTACCCTTTTCAGCCTCTGGTAAACATCCTTCTACTCTCTATCTCCATGAGTTCAATTGTTTTGAATTTTAATCTCACAAATAAGTGAGAATATGTGAAGTTTGTCTTACTGTGCCTGGCCTATTTCACTTAGCATAATGACCTCCAGATCCATTCATGTCATTGCAAATGACAAGATCTCATTCTTGTTTACGCTGAATGCTACTCCATCGTGTATATGTACCACATTTGGTTTATCCATTCGTCTGTTAATGGACACTTAGGTTGTTTCCAAATCTTGGCTATTGTGAACAGTGCTGCAGCAAATATGGGAGTGCACATATCTCTTTGATATATTGGTTTCCTTTCTTTTTGATGTATATCTAGCAGTGTGATTGCTGGGTCGTGTGGTAGCTCTGTTTTTAGTTTTTGAGGAAACTCCAAATGGTTTCCCATAGTGGTTGCACTAATTTACATTCCTACCAACAGTGCATAAGGATTGACTTTCCTCCGCATCCTTGTCAGAATTTGTTATTGCCTGTCTTTTGGATATAAGACATTTTAACTGCAATGAGATGGTATCTTATTATAGTTTTGATTTGCACTTATCTGATGATCAGTGATGTTGAGTGCCTTTTATTACACCTGTTTGCCATTTGTATATCTTCTTTTGAAAAATATCTATGCAGATATTTTGCCTCTCTTTAATCAGATTATTAGATTTTTTTCTATAGAGTTGTTTGAGCTTCTTATATATTTTACTTATTAATCTCTTGTCAGCTGGATAGTTTGCAAATATTTTCCCCCATTCTGTGGGCGTCTCTTTGCTTTGCTGATCGTTTCCTGTGTGGAAGCTTTTTAACTTGATGTGATCCCATTTGTCCATTTTGGGCTTGGTTGTCTGTTGTAGGGTATTACTCAAGAAATATTTCCCAGATCAATGTCCTGGAGAGTTTCCCCAATGTTTTCATGAGTAGTTTCAAAGTTTGAGGTCTTAGACTTAAGTTTTTAATCCATTTTTATTTCATTTTGCATATTATGGGAGATAGGGATCTGGTTTCATTCTTCTGCATGTGGATATCCAGTTTTCCCAGCCCTGTTTATTGAAAAGTTTGTGTTTTTCCCAGTGTATGTTCTTGGTACCTCTGTCAAAAATGAGTTTACTGTATGTGTAAGGATTTGTTTCTGGGTTCTCAATTCTATTCCATTGTCTATGTTTATACCAGTACCATGCTGTTTTGGTTATATAGCTCTGTAGTATAATTTGAAGTCAGGCAATGTGATTCTTCCAGTTTTGTTCTTTCTGCTTAGGATAGCTTTGGCTATTCTGGCTCTTTTGTGGTTCCATGTACATTTTAGGATTTTTTTTTTTTTTCTATTTCTGTGAAGACTGCTGTTGGAATTTGGATAGGGATTACATTGAATTTGTAGACTGCTTTAAGTAGAATGGATTTCTTTTTTTTTTTTTTTTTTTTTTTTTTTGAGATGGAATCTTGCTCTGTCACCCAGGCTGGAGTGCAGTGGCACGATCTCGGCTCACTGCAACCTCTGCCGCCTAGGTTCAAGCGATTCTCCTGCCTCAGCCTCCTGAGTAAGTAGGATTACAGGCTCACTGTAATTTTTGTACCTTTTAGTAGAAATGGGTTTCATCATCTTGGCCAGGCTGGTCTTGAACTCCTGACCTCATGATCCACCCTCCTCAGCCTCCCAAAGTGCTGGGATTACAGACGTGAGCCACCACGTCCAGCCTGTGTGGATGTTTTAGCAATATTGATTCTTCCAATCCATGAACACTGAATATCCTTCTGGTTTTTGATATCCTATTCAATTTCTTTCATTGGTGTTTTATAGTTCTCATTATAGAGGTCTCTTCTTTTGTTAATTCCTAGGTATTTAATTTTATTTATGGCTGTAGTAAATGGGGTTACTTTTAAATTTATTTTTCAGATTTGTTCAATATTAGCATAGAGAAATACTATTGATTTTTATACTGATTTTGTGTCCTGAAACTTTACTTGTTTATCAGTTCTGATGGCTTTTTTTTTTTTTTTTTTTTTGGTGGCGTCTTTAGGCTTTTCCAAATACAAGAACGTATCATCTACAAACAAAGATAATTTGACTTCTTCCTTTCCAATTTGGAAGCCCTTTATAACTTTATATTGTCTAATTGCTCTAGCTAGACTTCTAGTACTATGCTGAATAACAGTGATGAAAGTAGACATCTTTTTCATGCTCTAGATCTTAGAGGAAAGGGTTTCAGTTTTTCCCCATTCAGTGTGATACTAGCTGTGACTCTGTCATATATGGCTCTTATTATGTTGAGGTATGTTTCTTCTATACCAAGTTTTTTGAGGGTTTTTATTATAAAGGGATGTTGAATTTTATCAAATGCTTTTTCAGCATTAATTGAAATGATCATATGGACTTTTGTCTTTCATTCTACCGATATGATGCATCACACTGATTAAGTATATTGAACAATCCTTATATCCTAGTGATAAATTTCACTTGGTCATGATGAAAGATCATTTTATTGTTTTGTTAAATTTGGTTTCTAGTATTTTGTTGAGAATTTTTGCATCAATATATTAATCAGAGGTATCGGCCTGTAATCTTCCATTGTTGATGTGTCTTTAGTTTCGGTATCAGGGTAAAAATGGGCTCCTAGGATGAGTTTGGTAGTATTCCTTCCTCTGGTGTTTTTTTGGAATCGTTTAAGTAGTATGGATAGTTGTTCTTCTTTAAATGTTTGGTAGGATTCAGCAGAGAATTCATAGGGTCCCAGGATTTTCAGTCTTGTTGTTTGTTACTGGTCTGTTTAGGGTTTGGATTTCTTCGTGGTTCAATCTTGATAGGTTGTATGTGTCTAGGAATTTGTCCATTTCTTCTAGATTTTCCAATTTATTAGCATACACTTGCTCATAGTAGCCACTAGTGATCCTTTGAATTTCTGCAGTATCAGTTGTAATACTTTTTGAGCTCTGATTTTATTTATTTAGGTCTTTGTTTTTTCTTGGTTAGTGTGACTAAACGTTTGTCAATTTTGTTTAACTTAAAAAAAAAACTTTTGTTTCATTGATCTTTTGTATTTTCTTCATTTCAATTTTATCTATTTCTGCTCTGATCTTCATTATTTTTTTCCATCTACTAATTTTGCATTTAGTTTGCTCTTGCTTTTCTGGTTCTTTAAGATGCATCATTAGGTTGGTTATTTGAAGTGTTTCTTCTTTTTCGTTGTAGGCACTTATAGCAATAAACTTTCCTCTTGGTACTGCTTTTGCTGTATCCTATTGCTGGTTTTACTATGTTGTGTTTCCATTATACTTTGTTTCAAGAAATTTTTGATTTTTTATTTTAGAAGATTAAAATTAAGAAATTTTTTATTGTTCTTAATTTATTCATTGACCCATTGGGCATTCAGGAACATATGGTTTAATTTCCATGAATTTGCGTAGTTTTAAAAATTCTTCTTGTATTGATTTTGAGTTTTATTCCATTGTGGTTAGAGAGGACACTTGATAGTATTTCATTTTGTGTGTGTGTGTGTGTGTGTGTGTGTTTTAAGACTTGATTTTTGACCTAACATTTGATCTGTTTTTAGAATGATTCATGTGCTGAGATAAAGAATGTGTATTCTGTAGCCATTGGATGAAATGTTCCATAACTATCTATTAGGTCCATTTGGTTGATAGTGCAGATTAACTCTGATATTTCTTTGTTGATTTTATGTCTGATTCTGTCCAATACTGAAAGTGGGGTGATGAAATCTCCAGTTATTATTATATTATTGTATTGGCATCTCTTTCTTTAGCTTTAATAATATTTTCTTTATATTTTTGGGTGCTCTAGTGTTGGGTGCAAATTGGGTTAAAATTGTTATATTCCCATGCTGAACTGACCCCTTTAGCATTATATAGTGATGCTTCTTTGTCTCTTACAATTTTTTTCTTGAACTCTATTTTGTCTGACATACGTATAATGATACCTGGTCTTTTTTGGTTTCTATTGGCATGTATATCCTTTTTCATCCCTATATTTTCAGTCTATTTTTGTCTTTATAGATGATGTGTGTTTCCTGTAGACAACAAAAAATTGGGTCTTGTTTTCTTATCTATTCAGATGCTCTATCTCTTTTGACTGGAGAGTTCATTTATGTCCAATGTTATTATTGATAAGTAAGGACTTACTCCTGCCATTTTATTATTTGCTTTCTGGTTGTTTTGTTCTCTTCTTTTTCTTTTTTCCTTAGTGTCTTCCCTTTTAGCAAATGTGGTTTTCTGTTGTGATACGAGTTAGTTTCTTAATTTTTATTTTTTATGTATCCATTATACGTTTTTGGGTTTGAAGTTACCATGAGGCTTGCAAATATTATAAAATATTATAACCATTATTGTAACCTCGTAGTAGCTTAATACTGTTGGCATAAGCAAATAAACAATCAGCAAAAAGAAAACTGGTAAGAACTCTATGCCTTAACTTCACCACCCAACTTTTGAACTTTTTGTTGTTTGTGTTTATATCTTATTGCATTATCTATGTCTTAAAAAGTTGTTGTGGTTATTACTTTTTATAGGTTCATGATTTATTTTTCCTACTTAGTAGTAGTTTAAACACCACAGTTACAATGTTATAAAATTCTGATTTTTTTGTACTTACTATTATCAGTGAGTTTTGTACCTTCTGATAATTTCTTTTGCTCATTAAAGTCCATGATTTTCTAATTGATGTACTCTTTTTTACCATTCCTTTTACAACAGGTCTGGTGTTGATGAAATCCCTCAGCTTTTATACTTCTGGGAAAGTTTTCCTTTGTCTTTGATGTCTAAAAGATATTTTCACCAGATATATTATTCTAGGGTAGAAGTTATTTTTCCTTCAGCACTTCAAATATATCATGCCACTCTTCTCTGGACTGTAAGGCTTCTTCTGAAATGTCAGCTGCTGGATGTATTGGAGCTTCATTGTATGTTATTTGTTTCTTTTCTCTTGCAGCTTTAAGTATCCTTTCTTCATCCTTGATCTTTGGGAGTTTGATTATGAAATGCTTTCAGGTAGTTGTCTTTGGGTTAGATCTGCTTGGTGTTCTATAACCTTATATTTGGATATTGATACATTTTTCTAGGTTTGCGAAGTGTTCTGTTATCCATTTGAATAAACTTTCTACCCTTAGGTCTATCTCTACCGCCTCTTTAAGGCCAATAATTCTCAGGTTTGCCCGTTTGAGGCTACTTTCTATATCCTGCAGGAATGCTTCAGTATTTGTTTTTCTTTTCTCCTTTGTATCCTCTGATTTATTTTCAAATAGCCTGCTTCAAGCACACTATTTTTTTCTTCCACTTGATCAGTTCTGCTCTTAGAAGGCTCTGATGCATTCTTCAGTATTCCAATCGCACTTTTCAGCTTCAGAATTTTTGCTCGATTATCTTAAATTATTTCAGTCTCTTCATTATATTTGTCTGATAGAATTCTGAATTATTTCTCTGTGTTATCTTGAATTTGAGTTTCCTCAACATAGCTATCTTGAATTCTCTGAGAGGTTCCATGTCTGTTTCTCCAGGACTGGTGCCTTGTGCCTTATTTAGTTTATTTGGTGAGGTCATATTTTCCTGGATGGTGTTGATTGCTAATAGATGTTCTTTGATATCTGGGCATTAAAAAGTTAGATATTTATTGTAGTCTTCTCAGTCTGGGCTTGTTTGTACCCATTCTTCTTTAGAAGGCTTTCCAGATATTCAAAAGGACTTTGGGTGTTGTGATCTAAGCTGTGTCTGCTTTAGGGGCAGACACAAGCCCAGTAACTCGCTGGTTCTTGTGGACTCATAGAGGTACCACCTTGATGGTCTTGGACAAGATCTGGAAGAATTCTCTGGATCACCACGAAGAAACTCTTGTTCTCTTCCCTTACTTTCTCCCAAACAAGTGGAGCCTCTCTCTCTTTCTCTGTTCTGAGCCACCTGGAGCTATGGATGGAGTGATACAAGCACCCCTGTGCCCACCATGACTAGGACTGTGCTGGGTCAGACCTGAAGCGAGCACTCCACAGGGTCTTGCCCAAGGTCTGCTTTATCTACTCCCTGGCTACTGCCTGTGTTCACTCAAGGTCCTGGACCTCTACAATCAGCAGGAGAAAGAGCCAGCCAGGCTTGTGTTCTTCCCATTAGGGATGCCATCTGAAAGCCAGGGACTAGAATCAAAAACCTTAGAAGTTGGCCAAGTGTGGTGGCTCACACCTGTAATCCTAGCACTTTGAGAGGCTGAGGCTGGCAGATTGCCTGAGCTCAGACGTTTGAGACCAGCCTGGGCAACGCAATGAAACCCTGTCTCTACTAAAATGTAAAAAATCAGCTGGGCATGGTGGTGTGTTCCTCTAGTCCCAGCTACTCAGGAGGCTGAGGCAGGAAAATTGCTTGAACCCAGAGGCCAAGGTTTCCATGAGCCAAGGTTGTGCCAGTGTCCAGCCTGGGTGACAGAGAAAGACTTTGTCTCAAAAAAAAAAAAAAAATTCCTTACAAGTCTTCCTGGTGTTCTATTGTAATGTGATTGAGCTGGCACTCAAACCACAAGAAGGAGAATCGCTTGAACCCAGAGGCAGAGGTTACAGTGAGCTAAGGTTGTGCCACTGTCCAGCCCGGGTGAAAGAGCAAGACTTCATCTCCAAAAAAAAAAAAAAAAAAAAAAAAAATCTTACAAGTCTTCTTGGTATTCTATTTCTATTGTAATGTGACTAAGCTGGCACTCAAGTCACAAGAAGACCTTCCTCATCTTCCCTTCTCTTTCCAGAGGCAGTGGAGCCTCACTTTGTAGCCAATGCCCTTGTAGGCCAATAGGGAGAATTGCCAGACTACTGCCAATGTTCCCTTAAAGAAAAGGGCTCTTTAGTTAGCTTGTAGTGAATGCTGCCTGGCCTGGAACTCACCTTTTAGGGCAGTGGGCTCCTCTTGGGCCCAAGGCAGGTCCAGAAATGCTGTCCAACAGCCAACTCCTAGAATTAGGGCCCTGTGAGCCCACTTGGTGCGCTACCAAACTCTGGCCAAGCTGATACTTCAAGTTTATGACAAAGCCCCTGTTACTTTATCATTTGCTTTTCTTATGCAGAAAGATTCTCACTCCATAACTACCACATCTAGGGATGTGTTGAGTCTCACCTGAAGCCAGCAAGTCACAGAGTCTCACGCAAGGTCCTCTATGTAGTTCCTAGGTATTGCTGCTGGTTATTCAGGACCCAGTGGCTCTTCAGTTAGCAGGTGATTAATCCTGCCAGGACTGGATCATTTTCTTCAAGGCAGAAGGTTCCCTTCTGGCCCAGGGTGTGTCTAGAAATGTCATCTGTGAGGTAGGGCGTGGAAAGGGAGGCTCATGACTCAGATTGGTGTCTTCTCTTGCTGTGCTTGAGCTGGTATCCAAGATTCAAGACAACATCCTCCCCACTCTTCTCTTTCCTCTCTTAAAGCAGAAGGAAAGTATTTCTTTTGGAGCCATGAGTTGTGTATCCTGGGAATAGGGGAGGAGTGATGCTAGCACGCCCTTAGCTGCCCCAGCTGGTGTCTTAGTAGGTTATGTTCCCCCCATTCCACTGGCTCTGGGCCCTGTTTAGGACTAGGATTTGCCTAGTTGTTGCAATCTTTGTGTCCTAGACTGCCTGGTAAGTTTATTTTGAGTGCCAGAGCAATATAGCCTGTGATGGCAAGACTTGGGGTCATACAAGTTTCAACCACTGGGCTTAGCGATTCCCCTCTGGCCAGGGCTAGTTTAAATACTCCCTTCATGGGTGGCTGTCAACTGAGCTTGGACTGGTTTTGCTTTCTACTATAACACTGCAGCACTGAGTTCAATGCCTCACAATTGCTGTAATCTCCCTCTCCCTAGTGCACAGCATTACTCTCCATGCCATGTTACTGTTCCTGGAGGATGGGGAAGGGGTGTGTTGGTGATTCAAGACTGTCCTACCTCTTCAGTGTCTCTTTCAGGGATATAAAGTTAAAAACCAGGTACTGTGAATACTCATTTGATTTTTCTTATGAAGGCGTTTTCTTTGTGTGTGTGTGTGTGTGTGTGTGTGTGTGTGTGTGTGTGTGTGTGTGTAAATTGTTTAATTGATATCCGTGTGGTAGAGATGACTGGTAGAGCCTTCTATTCTGCCATCTTGCTCTACCCCTCAGCAATTAATTTTTGTATATTGATCTTATGCTCTGCAACCTTGTTACCTCATTTATTACTTCCAGCTTTATAAAGGTTCTACTGGATTTTCTACATAGTAGATCACATTGTCTGCAAATAAATACAACTTAAACATCTTTCTTTTGAATATATCTGCCGTTTTTTGCCTTATTAATCTGGCTAGAACCTTAAGTACAATGTCAAATAGAAGTGGTGACAGTAGACATCCTTGTCTTGTCCCAGATCTGAGTGAAAGAATTATTTCCCATTATGTAAATTGTTCACTTTAGCCTTCCCAGAACGTTCTTTATTAGTTGAGGAGTTTCCATTTTACTTCTAGTTTTCTTAAATAGTTTTTCTCAGGAATAAATTTTGGACTCTGTTAAATGCTTTCTACTCATCTACAGAGATTATCATATTTTTACTTTTAGTTTGTTTATATGATAGATAATGTTGATTTTTGGATGTTAAACCATATTATCCTATGATAACCCCACTTGTTGATTTTGATTTGCTAAAATTTTTATATTTTTCCATCTTTTCACAAATAATTTTGGTTAGCAGTTTTGTCTCCTGGTAATGTTGTCTGATTTTGGTATCAGGGAAATAATGGTCTCATCAAATAAGTTGGAAAATATGCCCTCCTATTCAATTTTCTAAAAGAAAAATATCATCTCTAGGTAGGTAACTATCAGAAAAAGGAAGAAAGATCATGGGTAACCTATGCATGTGTATTTCCTCTCTCCACATTCGCCAGTCAAGTAAGTCACCAAGCAAATGGCTAGTTGTGTGATATGTCATGAGAGACCACAAATATTATCCTAGAGGTTGTTCTTCATTTAAAAACATGAAATGGAGATAAAGGGATGTTTATCATTACATTTATTCTCTTTAAAAATAAATTTAAATCCATACTTCTCTCTAAAAGTAAATCAGGGACCTTTGAAATGAAACCACATTTAAGAGACAATGTATGTTTCATAGAATCCTTGAATTCAAGGAGATTCAGTACTTGTTGATGGAGCTATCAAGGGGCGGGAACAGAAAATGCTGTATTTGGTTTACATATTGGAAAATGGAAAATAACAGTGAACAGATTCATTCAGAGTTCATGGCAAAATAAGACACGCTTAAACCTGTTGCCTCTCATTGTTAGGATTATAGCTGTTTCCTTAGTTACATTTATTTCTCAGTGAAATTGCTTTTTATTTTTATCATACTAGAAACTTTAGACTCTAAGTGAAATGCATATTCACAGTAAAATAATTCTTAAGAAACAGGCCATTTTTCCTATAACCCAACCTTTTTTTTTTTTAAATTTATTTATTATTATTATACTTTAAGTTGTAGGGTACATGTGCATAACGTGCAGGTTTGTTACATATGTATACTTGTGCCATGTTGGTGTGCTGCACCCATCAACTCGTCATTTACATCAGGTATAAATCCCAATGCAATCCCTCCCCCCTCCCCCCTCCCCATGATAGGCCCCGGTGTGTGATGTTCCCCTTCCTGAGTCCAAGTGATCTCATTGTTCAGTTCCCACCTATGAGTGAGAACATGCGGTGTTTGGTTTTCTGTTCTTGTGATAGTTTGCTAAGAATGGTTTCCAGCTGCATCCATGTCCCTACAAAGGACACAGACTCATCCTTTTTGATGGCTGCATAGTATTCCATGGTGTATATGTGCCACATTTTCTTAATCCAATCTGTCACTGATGGACATTTGGGTTGATTCCAAGTCTTTGCTATTGTGAATAGTGCTGCAATAAACATACGTGTGCATGTGTCTTTATAGCAGCATAATTTATAATCCTTTGGGTATATACCCAGTAATGGGATGGCTGGGTCATATGGTACATCTAGTTCTAGATCCTTGAGGAATCGCCATACTGTTTTCCATAGTGGTTGAACTAGTTTACAATCCCACCAACAGTGTAAAAGTGTTCCTATTTCTCCACATCCTCTCCAGCACCTGTTGTTTCCTGACTTTTTAATGATCGCCATTCTAACTGGTGTGAGATGGTATCTCATTGTGGTTTTGATTTGCATTTCTCTGATGGCCAGTGATGATGAGCATTTTTTCATGTGTCTGTTGGCTGTATGAATGTCTTCTTTTGAGAAATGTCTGTTCATATCCTTTGCCCACTTTTTGATGGGGTTGTTTGTTTTTTTCTTGTACATTTGTTTGAGTTCTTTGTAGGTTCTGGATATTAGCCCTTTGTCAGATGAGTAGATTTTAATGTTGGGGACCCTGGGAGCTTGATCGCAGGCTTTTTTCTCACTGTACTTGCTCCCCATATGAAGTGGATATCTGTTTCTCGTGTCCTCTCCTTTAGGGAATTGCTCCTTCCCAGTGCTATATGACATGGTGGAGCTACCATTTAATTACCCACTTAACCTGCCACAGAGGTGGAAAGACTGCCCAAGCTGGCCCTCTGGAGACTCCTCCCACACGCAGTGATTGAGCAGAGTCCTTTTAGGGATTGATACTATTGGTAGGTGGGAAAGAATTTCTTTTCCCTTGTGAGGCATAAGCTGAAAGTACCCTGTAAGCCTGGAGCCGGTAGGAACATTCTGAAAAATGTGAAAAATGGCATGAAGAGAGGGAAGCATAGGCAAACTACCTCCTTCCCCAACAATGCTAAATATATAGCACATGTATAATATAATATTATACACATACAGTTCAATCTAGTGAGGAAGACAGACAAGAAAACACAACTAAATGACAAGTTGGACCTAGGTGGGAGAGGGAGACAGACAGAGTGTATTATTCTGTTTTCACACTGCTGATAAAGGCATACCTGAGACTGAGCAATTTACAAAAGAAAGAGGCTTAATGGACTCAGTTCCACGTGGATGGGGAAGTCTAAAAATAATGGTGAAAGACGAAAAGCACATCTCACATGGCGGCAGACAAGAGAAGAGAACTTGTGCAAGGAAACTTCCCTTTACAAAACCATCAGATCTCGTGAAACTTATTCACTATCATGAGAACAGAACAGGAAAGACCTGCCCCAGTGATTCACTTACCTCCCACTGGGTCCCTCCCACAACATCTGGAAATTCAAGATGAGATTTGGGTGAGGACACAGTCAAACCACATCACATTGAGACCAAGACAGAGAAGTCATGTCATTTAACCATCAGGCAGCAGATGTGCCTAAAACTCAACCTCTGTTCTTTTTCAATTTGAGTCAAGAAATTGCTTTTTTGTTTTATCTAGTTTTTTCTGTCACTTTCACCCAACAAGTAGTGACTACTACTTTGTTTTTATTCAGCCACATGCTGACAGCTTATGCTATTACATTCCCATTTTTAGACTCTTCTCTGAACTTTAGATTCATATCTGTGAATATACTTGACTTTCTTCTTGGATTCGATGAAACAGAGACAGCTGGACCTAACATTTCTGAAGCCAAACAATTGATTTTCCCCCAAAACCTATTTCTGCTTCACATTTCTGTATCTCAATAAGTTGCTACTACCTTTCAGTTGCTTGTCAGAAAGCTGAAACTCACTTTGATTACCTGTTTCCTCTCATTCTCCTCCAACTCCAAACCATCAGCAAGACCTGCCACTCTTTCTTCCCAAAAGTTACATGTATTTTCTCTCTTCATTTTTACTTTATCAACCTCAATCCAAGACAATGCTATCTCTCACTGTATTGCAATATCCTTCCAAATGCCTCACCACTTTCAGCCTTGGTTCCTGTAATCCATTATCTGCACAGCACCTAGAATGATCTTGTAAAAATATAGACTAGGTCACTTTAGTTTCCTGCTTGGAACCTTGTATATGCTTCCCATTGCATGTAAGGTAAATCTTGAATTATTTTTTATTGTCTGAAATACTTTTGATAACTCTAATATTGTCTCTCATCAAGTGGCCTATACTCTAGCCCTCCTCACACACTGCTCCTGTGTTGCTCCTTCCCCCCGGTCTTTTTTTTTTTTTTTTTTTTTTTTTTTTTTTTTTTTTTTTTTTTTTTTTTTTTGGCTAGATGCTTCTCCTGCCTTATAACTCAATTTAAGTTACATCTCCTCAGGGAGCTCAATTCTGTCTACCTTACCTAAAACAAGTAATTCTTGACCAACATAATGGTTCTCTGTCAAAACTCTTAGGTCATGTACTTCGTATCATATGCGATAATTAATAATTGTCATTTAGTTTTCTTTGGTCTATCTCCATCACTAGATTGGACTGTAAGTTTCATGATTGGAAGAAACTTACTTCTTTTCTACCACTTAACACTCTGTGCCTACCTCAGTGTCAGCTACACAGATACTCAGAAGTATCTACTGAATGGATAAATGAGTATACAAATGAATAAATGAATTATGCAGGACATGATATAGAAGAATTAAAGGAGAATGATTCCATTTAGAGTGATACAGGAAGATTGCTTGGGAGAAAGAGGTATATGCGCTAGTCTTTGAGCAGTAGCTTCAAGAATGGTGGAAAGAAAGGAAATCACATCAGTGCAAACCTGAAAGAGCGTGTGTGTGTCTATGATATACTTATCATGTACATAGACTCCTAGTATGGATTTGTGTGGAGGATAAAACCACAAGGGATGGAAAGTAAGCCTCAATAGGGAAAGTGAGGCCAAACTGTAGATTTCATTGACTACCAGACAGTGAAAGTTTGGATGAAACTATGGTTTTAGTTTGGATGGAACTATAATTATAAAAGTAATAAAAGATGTATAGAAAGGAAGTTGCTTTGTTAAAGGAATAAGAAAGTAAAAGGTATGAAGAGGAGGTGGTAAAATGGACAAACCTTAGTGACAAACAGAATATGTTGACAGAGATGGAGGAGTCAAAGCTGATTCAAACTTGTGAACCTCTGGGACAAGGATAGAGATTCCATTAACAGAGACAGGAAACCTGGAAAGGCTGTATGTGCAATGAAATTGTGATTATTTAAATACATATATTAATACATTCACAAATAGCCAGCAGATGCTTGGAAAGGTAATGCAGGAGCCCAGATAAAAATAGAAGATCAAAAGGTTAATCAACAACTTTCAAATTTGTAAATATATACTGTAGACTAAGGGTATCAGTTATGGATATAAAATCCAGTTATTGCTAGAAGAAAATAATATAGAACATTTATTACAGGGAATTAGATGTTCATAAAATAATTGGAAAACATGGAGGAACCTTATGTTGCAAGACCCTTAATAGTCTTCTGGCTTCAAACGTCTCCGATCCAGTTGCTACGAAGTGCTATTGCTAGTCAGAGGACAAGAAAATGTTAACTCTATGGTTGCCACCACTGCTGATGTCATAGCCACCTCAACTGACAACCTAGTAGGTGGGCAATAGATATGGAAGTCTAACTGCTGCTTACATTCTGCAATATACCTGTCTGTGCACACCGGTGTAAAAAAAAATAATAAATTGCCTCCCACTCCTTTCTGCCTTCCAAATATGGTATAAGTGGATTCATTGGCAGACCCTGTAGCATATCATGAACTCTCATGGTAAGTGTGCCAGGGAAAAGGAGTTTTTACTCTTCTAGCCCTTCTCTTTTAAGTGGTGGTACTCCAGGGACATAAAATATAATTGGAAAAGATGCCGAGTGCTGGCAGAGAAGACGCAGCACAATGGTCATTGCGCAAAGGGCTATACACACATTTTCTCACGTTTCAACAAGAATAGTAATTCATATTATTGCTACACTGACTTTATAGATAAGAATGTGAAAATATAGAAACATTAAGTAACTTGACATAGATCCACACCTAATCAGTGTGGGAACCAAGGTTTGTAACCAGGCATTCTAACTTAAAAGCTGACATTCTTTAGCCCTGTGCTGGAGTATTCGCCTTAGAAATAACAGCTGTAGACCTCAAGAAAGAATATTAACTGAACAAAGAATATCAAGTCTAGATTTTGGGGCAATTTCTAAATTCAAGAAATAGGGAAAGGAAGCAGAAGTGGTAGCTGAGACTAGAGAGTGTTGGAAGCGTGTATCATACTCAAAGTCAAAGGAGGTGAATTATAAAGGAGATGGTAGTCTATGGTCAACTGGTCTAAGAAGAGAGAAACCATCATACTAGGCAAAAGGCAGGTCAGTATTTTCACTGTTATTTAATTCTGTTAATATGAATAGAAGTATTAATACTGTATTTATTTGAAGGCTAAGGTGAAAATCAAGTCATCTGAATTAAGAGACAGAAGATAGCTTTTAACAGTTGAATACCACATTCCCAGCGTTCTACCCAAATGTGATTTTTCCCATTGCCTTCTCTTTGAACTTAAAGTTTATTAAAAGACTTAGGTTCCTGATTCCTGTTATGCATCAAAACCACTGAGAGAACAGAACTGAGTGTGTGTCGTTCCATGCGGTTATAGAGTTACAGTCATACCCACGTGGCCGCTTTGGCTGAAAATAGACTCTAGATTGACAAACTCCAGCCACATCTACCTGCTCTCCTGATTCTACTCTCTGGTCCAAAATAAAGCCTTGGGACAAATTTTCTGAGTCCTTTGTTGTACTCCGATTTTGAGTGGGATGTCATTCCCTTAAAACACAGGAATCTTCATATGGATGTTTAAGAGTACTACTACTTCATTCAGGCTACTCTTCTCGTTTCATAGCAGGCAGAATTTTGCTAGAATTTAGTATGCATTGTTTCACCAAGGAGCTACCTTCAGCATTATTGCTGCTCAGCTATAGAAAAACATGTTATATTAACATTTACTGATGAAGACATTACAGAAAAGGAATATTTCTTGCTGCAGGATCAGATATGTTTTTGAAAATCTCTAGGTGGCAAAAATTCATTCTTTCATTGCATGCAAACAGGAGTCTCATTTGGTTAATTCCTCTGTAACATGATCTAATTAAAACTCTTTGGAATGTGCCTCCCACTATCAATTGCTATAACAAATTATAAATGATTAGACCTAAATAGTCTAAGAAAAAATTTTCTTGGTGTGTTTAAATGACACTACACATAATCTTGGCAACAAAGATTAATGATTTGCTCCATGGTAAAGCATTAACACCTGGTTCTGAACCTTCTTAAAACTGGTTATTATTATTTATATTTATTTATTTATTTTGAGACGAAGTCTTGCTTTGTCACCCAGGCTGAAGTGCGGTGGCACGATCTTGGCTTGCTGCAACCTCTGTTTTCCAGGTTCAAGTGATTCTCCTGCCTCAGCCTCCCAAGTAGCTGGGATTACAGGCACATGCCACAATGCCCAGCCATTTTTTAATTTTTATTTTTAGTAGAGACGGGGTTTCGCTATGTTGGCCAGGCTGGTCCTGAACTCCTGGCCTCAAGTAATCTGCCTGCCTCGGCCTCCCAAAGGGCTGGGATTACAGGTGTAAGCCACCATGCCTGGGCAAACTGTGGTTAATCTTGCTTCCATGGAATAGTCATCCTGAAAAGTAAATTCCACTGGTGAAAATTAGATTAACCTAGCATCAATGAAAACTTTTCATTGTTAATTGCAGCCCAGTAGAAAATTAACTGGGAATTGGATTATTGTTTATGCTACATTTCTAATATTTTAATTAAAGTTTAAACATATCCGTAGTGATGAAAATGAAAACAATGTATAATAGGGAGAAAAAGACAGAAACATAAAAAATAAAAATCACATTTATTTAAACAAAAATATACACACAGTGTACAATGAATATGGTTTACACAGAACAATAAAACAAAAATGACATGTCTTAAATGCCAATATAAAATGATCAATCTATTTGTGCCTAGAAAAAATTCCTATTTTCTAGGAATACACGTTATTGGTTCATCTAAAATATATATGTAACATAAAAAGAAAACAAATGCCAACCTTTCAGATGAGTACCACAAAAATCTAAAAGTTCAATGTTAGGTTAAATAAAATAATAAAATATTCACATGAGAAGTCTGTGTATACAAAGTATTGTATGTATGCAGTGAAATGAGAGTGCCCATACAGTTATATGCAGTCAAACTTTTGAAAGTTTCATAGTTTAACATAAATTATTTTTAATGTTGACAGTGACATAAAAACATCACAAGTATTATCTAGATAACACAGCAATCTTGCCAAAATTTGAGTCAATGTTGCCTGTCAGTGCAGTAGGTCATCATTGATCATGTCCTTTCATGACCTGGCAGTAATTTAGATGATTTAGGGAATATTATCAATGTATTTACATTGTGAGTGTGAAAGGGCAACATTTTTTTTTTCTTCCTAAAGAACTGTATTTACTAAAAATTATATACTTTTTGGCAAGATGTGATTTATCAGGCAACATCACTTGTATTAGGTCTTCTTTCCCTTGATACTCACTCTCTCTGGGTACCATACTCAATTGCAAATCTTTTAAAAATTTAAAATTCTAAGTATGCATGCAATCTGTAAAAATTCCAACTCAGGGCAGCTAATTTCATTACTTTTTTTTTTTTGGCTTATGTTACCTTACTATTTTTCCTATCTCCTTGTTATTAATAGCAAAACATAATATGTTCCTTTTAGAAATGTTTGACTCTCTTATTTGCTTAGAAATAAAATTCAGTGAGTGATCAATGTGCACCATGATTCAGAAAAACAAATGCAAATTTCCATACACTAACTCTACACCTAATAGCTTGCAATATTTTATATAAAACATTCATTTTGGTTTCCCATTCTTAAAGATAGTTTTTGCTATAGGTGGCATCTCTGTGAATGCAGAGCTCTAACTTAAAACTGCCAAAGCAACAAAAGATAATATATTGGGACTTTATAAGCTAAGAAACATAAATATGGGGGGGAAAAGCATAGCTTATGTAGATTGCTGCTAGGTTAAATGAATGTGAATTCACACTAAAATTGTCAATCAGCTACACATCTCTCACCAAATCATTCTTTTTAGTCGTGCATAATTTTTAAGGCCTCCAGCTACTATGATGCCTTGTGTTCAATATGTTTCCTTCCCTCTGTAACTGATGATCACAGTTATTTTAGACAAGTTTCCTAAATCTGTGATAAAAGTTAATTTATTTCCTAAAAGACTACAAATGGTGCCTTGTATATTGAACCAAACAAATGATACACCATCCTGCTTGGAAATTAAACACCTAAAATATCTGTGGTGATTTAGCATAGTGCCAGAGTGTAATTTATTTAATGTAACAGTTTAGGTTTCAATTGAGCTACATTTATTAGAATCTGGGCACAGTAATATGTTACTGTTTTTCCTACTTTCAGCAAATGCCAAAATTATAAACTCCAAAATAGATGGTGAAGTACATTGTTAGTGATATCTGATTGGGCTAATATTTCCCTGAATTTAGCCCTGAGTTATTGCTTAGACTACAGTTGAATTGCTAAGAATTCTCCTGCAAAGCATTATCAAGAGAAAATGTGATTTAATAATTTAATTATGAATATAGTCATCAAATATGACTTTTAACCTAACAGGAGTCTTTAAAGAAGGTAAAAACCAAAACAAAATTATAGCCATCTGAAGATAAGGGATTGTATTTGATACCATTTTAATAATTTTATACTGCCTGTCATAATTTATTTCCTAATGAAAAAAAAATAGATGAAGGCATTCATTGTGTGCCGGTAAATGCTCAACAACTGCCTTTCCAGGAATTAAAATTGCTAGTTCATAGCATTTGCCAGTTTCTATGGTGTAAATACTCCCACTGTGGACAGTTTCAAGCTACTAACACCATGTTAAGAATCTGCAGTCAGGAAGAGACCCATAGTAGCACAATATTGTATTCTGTTTTCACTGTAAAGATGCAATAGACCTAAACAGACTCAAGAGTCCTGATAAATAGTATAAGGTAGTAAAATAATTGGGAAGTGGTATGTTTTGATTATTACCTTTGTTTTCAATGTATTCCATTGTGTTTTATAATTTCATATTTAATAATGGTTACATTTAACAACTAGCTTACAAAATTTTGAATAATTACCAACTTTTATGCATCAGAACGAGCTAGTTCCAGCCCACCAGTGGTAGTGTGTCTCTTGGTACACTATCAACTTTTACATAGGGAGACGTTTGATTTGCTTGGGAAGAAAGGCATTACTTTATACAAATCAGTTTCTCTTTGCTTTTTTACCTCTTATTTTATGTAAAATGCCATACATAGTTGAAGGATAAAAAGGAAGTATCCTCTATCCAAATGCTAGCTTTTAAGCCTTCAGAGTTTTTCAGAAGAGGGGTTAGTCTTATAAAATAAGGGCTGGAGGCTGGGTCTGTGGAGCTCTGCCCTGATTGGGCAGTTTGTTATTTAGTACAGTTTATCACCTGGATCAAATGGTTTCTTGACTCATTGAATTATGAGGCTGACCAAACTATGTTCAGGGATTGTTTTGGCAGAGTATAGACAAACCTCAAGGCAATATTTAAAAGAAAAAAGCAATGATATGAAATGTAAATGAATGGTTTCCTTGTCTTTAAATATGTTTTTCCTAGGGCTTAGTAAATAACTAATCCAGAATTGATATCTGCATTTAATATCAAAGGGGAACATATTATTTTTGAGCAAAAAAAGAGTTTGGAAATGTCATTTGCTCAGTTCATTTTTCGGCTCAATATGACCTCCTAAAATAGGTCTGCTGGTGTATCTTTTAAGTGAAAATGTAGATAGAATAGCATGCCTGTGGCTGTGTTCGTTCAAGAGAGATTTAAACGCTTTTTTTTTTTTTTTAACATTTGCTCTTTGATTTAGCCTTAATAACTTAAGAAATAGTGAAGTAGTTGTTCAAGAATTTTTGAACTGTCTCTCAGGAAAAAAGCAATATTGTTGTCTCTATGAAACACATTTTCTTGATGAAATCCACTTTTAGAAGTTTACACCAGTATAGGCTTTCTATAAGGAAATGCAGATGACTATGCTAATGAATGAAAATTCATAAAGCATTTGTATTACAGTAAGCACTATAATTCGAGGCATCTATATTATTTATTTATTTATTTACTTATTTAGAGATGGAGTTTCGCTCTTGTCACACAGGCTGGAGTGCAATGGTGTGATCTCAGCTCACTGCAACCTCACCTCCTGGGTTCAAACGATTCTCTTGCCTCAGCCTCCCGAGTAGCTGGGATTACAGGTGTGTACCACCACAGCAAGCTAATTTTTGTATTTTTAGTAGAGATGGGGTTTCACCGTGTTGGTCAGGCTGATCTCGAATTCCTGACCTCAGGTGATCCATCCGTCTTGGGCTCCCAAAGTGCTGGGATTATAGGAAATCCTTGAAATGTCTTTTAAAAATAGAAACCCCTGCTGTTGGCTTTCTAGTTAATATTTTTCTATATTTGAGTCAAGTGGTTTCATTTTTTAAAACTACAAATAAAAATTATTGTTTATAAGAGTATTTACAGGTTGACAAATTACTTAAGGTTTCTTGGAACTCAGATTACCATTTGATATGCTGAATGAGGCTTCATAGATATTGGAGGAGGCCTCTGTCATCCCAGCCTCTTTATCTTAAATCCAGTGGGGCATGAAAATAACCACAAATCCTACCATTTTCAAATGATATTGAACAACTCAAAGGTCGTATTTAATCACTAAAATAAAGAATGAGTTAAGAGAACATCAAGGTAATTTTGTCTATGAATGGATTCAAAGTACACAGCACATTTTCATTAAAAAGGCTGTAAGTAGTTTCGTAACTGCCTCAAGTATAATGCCCACAGGTAATTAGCTAAAATAAAAAATTGATAATTCTAGTGTAAAAAACTCCAAATGCTTACCTAAAATTTGTAGTAATTTGAAAATCTTAACCTGGGACTAGAAATGTGTTTGGAATCCTTATTTCAACAGGAATATTAGGCAAGGAGCTATCACATTCGGTATGGAAAGCATAATATCATCCATTGATCATAGCTAAGAGAGGGCTTAATGAGCCTCTGTTATTTTCAAGGGAGATTTATGCTTTGGATAGCATGTTCTTCTAATGAGAAAGGAACAAGAATAAATTCGTAAAATTTGTAGAAAAAAAGTTTCATTCATTCAGACTTTTGTACTCTTAGTTTCAATTCCAGTGATAAATCCTAATTTCTTTTTAACTAACTAGCATTCTCCCTTAATTTTCATGCATATTTAGCATAGCAATTTGGAGAAGGGACAAGCCACAGGCTAGAAAAGTAAGAAGAGGTTGTAATTCTGATTTTGCAACTCTTTTGCTGGGCGATTGGGGGTGATTAACCTTACCCATTTTTGAATACTGGTATTATACAAGATGATTTTTAAGGAAACCTCTACTTTGGGATTTTGGAAAACTTATAAATGTTGTTATTTTACTGAGTAAGGGCAAGTTTGAAATTCAGGGTAACAGAAAATAATTGTTTTACTTTATCATCATTTGTTGTGGTTGCATACGTTTTAAAGGCTTATTAACATACACAAACCTATGCCATAACTGCATGCTTATACCAAGATGACTGCTAAAAAACATCTCAGAGACACTTCACTGACATTCATGAACTTCACAACATAAAGTTCAGGCTGATGGGGATTTTCATTTTGGGTATCAAAATGTTCATTTTTATTTTCTTTGCAATTTTAGATCATTGCAGTGTTTTGCCTATCACTCTATTAAACGTTCTATATTGCTACAGTCACAGCTAGATCACACAACCCAAGTCAGAGTTCTGAAAAGATGTCATGGTTTTGAAAGGTCTGTTGACTGCTTTACTCACTTCATGCATATGCCTGTTGAAGAGGAAGAGTCACACCTTGACTGGATGATAGAGATCATTGTGGAACATACCTGCAAACTGCCTCAGTATTCCAGATCACGAGTTAACTCTACCTAATTGAGTGGCTACACGTTTTCTTTTAATCCCTTATATTGATTCTCAGGTTGACTATGTTCTCATAGGTTATTAAGTTGTATCACAAAAAAACTCTGCTCCTTTTCCCCCTCTCCTCTCTTCATTTGGATGGACAGTAGTGCTCTCTGAATCACCCCAAGTCCTACTGAAATGATCCATGTTTCCTCAGAAACATTTAAATACTCATGAATGAAATTTATACTTTGTGAACCAATCACAATCAGCTAGGCTCAGCACATAGAAACTTAGAACTAGAAATGACAGTACTGAGTCATGTAAGATTTTTTTAAATGGATTTCTTTCAGAGTAATATGCTGACAATGAATTCAAGTAGTTCCTAGATTTTGGCAAACATCTGTGATCATCTCCCCCACCACAAATTCATGACAATAAAAACAAACAAAAAAGACCAAGGTGAAGATTATCCAACTGAAACGTATTTGTGTTCCTGTTTATTAACATGTTGGTAAACTTAGGTGTCAGCTTTTCCATAAGTCCCCTCTGGAGGTCTGTAGTACTTGGGGAAAGCCATCAGCTGTAGCATGTTGAAAGCATACTTTCTGCATTTGATATTCTTCAGTACATTCTCTATGCGGCATCCTTCTCTGGTGAAAGGGGAAAAAGTACAACTTCATGAAACACAGAATAAATAAATATGCTTTATTTGTTTAATGCAGAGTTGCAGCAACAGTCCAAGTAAAAATAACAAAGATTCAACTCTACATTTTTTTTTTTCCACAAGTGATGATACATCTTACAAAATTAAATCCTAGGCCAGGCCCAATACCATTATTGCCCTCTGAAAGAGATGACTTAAGTCTCTTTACTCTTAACAGACATTTAAAATTTAATAAACTCTTTAAATATAATTTGCTCCACAATACAGCTCCACTTTAGTTTCATAAATATATCTGCCATTTTATAACATTTCCACAAATTAATTTCTCTCTCTTTAAAACACATTAAAATCTATATGTAGCCCTAAGGATGCAGGTTCTAGAAATAAGGCATTTAATTTATTAAGTCTGGCCCTATAGATTTTTAAAGAAAAATTTCATCTCTATTTTAATTTTATTATTTTAGCTGTGCAAGGAAGAGAGAAAATGGCTTTCTGAACAGCCTGGGCCAAGTCTCAGCTTTATAAAGGAAGAGTGCTTGTCCACGGACAGTACAAAAGTCACAAGTGCTGGGAATGGTACATCAAGACACAAACAAGACCTTGTTAAAAAGAATAGAAAAGTCCTCTGAAAGCCAAATCAACCCAAACAAGAGATACAAACAGGTAATTTAATTACAAAACATAAATAGCCATTCTCTCCATAAAGTTACTTGACAGAAAAGAGTTAATTGCAGCGAAGAAGTAAAACAGGTTAAAAAAAATTTCTATCAGCAGATGGCATCTATGATATTAGCACAGTGGAAATAAAGTCTGCAACCTCCCACGTCTCTAGAACTTGTCTCAGGGTTTCAGTGTTTGTGCAAATTCAGTCTTAATTTCTTTAATAAATTTAATGGGATGAGGACAGGAGGTTCAGAACTTCAAGCTTTCAGGATTCTGTTCTTTGTCTTATTCCAAAGACAGTAATTTAAAAATTCTTCTTGAGCTAGTTAACAGTGGGAAACACTTTTCCATGAACAAAAGAGCAAAATAATCCACTTAATGCATAGTACTTTCTGTTTTTCAGATTTTAGGAAAAACAAACAAAAACACAAATTAAACATTTTCTTTTAAATTCTGTGAACTTGAAAATGTAAAAATATTACAGCATTGTCCCCATGATTTAAAGTTCATTGTCATTTGTAGAAAAGAAAAAGGAATACAACATAAAACTTATTGGTATTTGGCTAAGAGCAATGCCAGACTTAAAATAAGCCACACAACTAGCAGGTGTGAGCTGACAAGCAGCAAGGCGACAGGATAGAAGTGTCGAGAAGTTGGCTTGTTATCAGTTAGACAGCCTGTTTCAGGATCATCGGATTCATTCAGTGCTCCCTGGGTTTGTCTGCTGTTAAATGAGGGGAAGTTAGGGGAGAAAAGAAAATAGTATAGAGTTCACACAGTAAAAAAAAATTCAACCTTAAATATTCTGAAATACAATGCACTATCTTACATAACACAACTTTTTCAGATGAAATCTTATGGTAAATTTCCCCAAATGCACCTTGTGTATTGTTTTCTCATTGTACTACATGGGCGAAGGAATTAAAACAGGAGATTCCTTTAGCTCTTTGTGCAAGAAGGAAGGGAGAAACACTGTAATGATGTTCACGTGAGTTGACTATGTATGTACAAGGAAGAATCAAATAAGCATAACAGCACCAAATCAAGACTATGAAATAAGTAAACTATGGATTAGCTCATGAAAATAATCTGATAACTACATCTCTAGAAAATGAAATGAGCAACACAGGATGTAGGGAAGCAAACCAATGTGTCTGGCATAAAACATACCCTCTACTGGCATTGCACCTATATAATGTATTTAAAATTATAAAAATGATTTATTGAAATGGCATGATCTTTAAAATGAACAGGACATCTGACATGCCATCCTTGCCAGCCATAATATTAGTTTAATAAAATCCAACTCAGCACCCTTCTGTTAGTTCAGCTCATAAATTACATCGCCTCCTGCTCATCTTCCTTAGATAGGGACAAATCTATCTCCTACGAACACTTCATCTGAAAAGAGATCCATATTTACAGGGTGATACCTCAGAAAATAAAAGACTTCATTTTTAGATTGTTTACTTTCCGTGTAAGTAAATAAAAGTAGGGGGTTGGTTTATAATTCTGCTTAAAAGCAGCTCCAATTATGGCCAGTCTGAAATATACCATATTGATATAAACTGACAATAAAATATTGTTCTATGCTCTAGTTCATCAGTATTCAGAGTATTAAGAATCTCAGTCACATTCAGTGGTTAAGGGTGGTATATTCTCTATTAGCTCTCCTACGTTTTCAGGCAAAAAAACTGATTGTGGCTCAGTCTTATGAAATAAGTATGGAACTTTTCAAAGGAAACTTCTAATGAAGATCCTTAGTTATGGCCAATTTCTAGCCCTTTGCAATCCCCAAACAAGTCCTATATAGAAATTTTTGACCAGGCATTGACCATGCCAGTGTCAGCATTTACACAAATATCAGTCATAATTATTTCAAACAACATGAATTAGTTTAAAACACCAAATCAACAAATCAACCATATTGTGCTGTGCTCTGTTATAGCCTCATGGTTTGGTAGGACCTAAGAACTATGTAATCAGTGACAAAGTAAAAGATTGTTTGGAAAACAAATGGTTTACTGAGCAAAAGGGGGATTTGGATTTACATTTATTCCTATTGTCAGTTGTATGAGTAACCTGGTTACTATTCAACTTTTTCCAGCATACCAGGTAGAAAATGTACAGTATTTTAGGCATTGATATTTTTGAATGTGATTAAGAAAAGCTCCCCTGTTTTATATTATTTCTCTTATTGGCTTCAAATCCCTAATCGTTAATCCCAGAGAAACAGTTTATTCATTTGTTCAACCCAAAGCTTTTAGTGTCTACTATGAACTAATTGTGCTGTGTAGGCACTGGGCATACAAGGTTGGATACATCAGATAGAGATTTCTGCATTCATAATGTTTATTTTTGAGTTGGAGGAGGGGGAATAGAAAAATAAGAATACCATCTGATAAAAGCACCGTGAAGAAAAGTAAAGCAGAAGGGAGTTTCGTGCGTGTGTGTGAGAGACAGAGGGAGAATTTTAAATAGGAAAGTTAGAGAAGTTCTCACAAGAAGGTAACACGTGATCACTGATTGAAGATAGAAAGCGGAAGAGTGATGTGGATGTTCAAATTAATTTTTCCGTTGAGTGAGTAGTGCATTACCTAGTAACCTCCTGATATAATGGGACTGGAAAGTTTAGGCTGGAGGACAAGCGGGCATGAAGGAATACCGGGAAGGTGTTTTCTGCCTGGCTGCGTCTCAGTGGGAAAGCCCAGGCTCCCAGGGGCAGCAGAGAGGTGGGGAGGGAAGTGACCTGAACTGGTGGATGGCAGACCAAACTGGAGGACAGACTCTACAGTTATAGACCCCACTTCCATTATAGAATCCAAATAGAGACAAGGACACTAAGACCCCTGAGGGTAGCAGTTTGAATTTCCCCTATAAGAATCCCCCAAGATGATCTTGGAAGGAGGGCACATAGATCTCAGAGGTGGTTCTAGATGGCTCACTGGAGCAGAGGACAAAAGTATGAGAACTTCAATATTGCCAATAGGTATCTCATTCTATTAAAATTACTCTTTTTCATGTATTTCAAACAGTATATATTAGGAGAATAGCACATATAGAAACCGCTGTGATATAGTAGATCAGAGCACAGACTCTGGAGTCAGATCAGCTGTTTCAAGCTTGGTTCTATCACTTGCTAGTTGAGTGGCATTGAGCATGTCATTCTGTATGTCATGTCTCTATTTCCTTATCTGTAAAGTGGTGATAATAACAATACTACATCATAGAACTGCTATGAAGTAACTTACGTTAAGTCAATTCTTACAAAGTTCTTAGAACAGAGAATGCCTACAGCAAGCATTCAATAACTTATGTCATTTGTATATCAATAAATAGGTACATCTTGGTAGTGTACCTAGAAACATTTTAACTAATATGTTCCCTCCTGCCTTTTTTTTCCCCACAAAGACTCCAGATTCTGTTTAATGCATGGTAAAGAAAAATATCACCAGGCCCTTGGGGGTGGCAAGAAAATAAAAAACCCTAAAACATGTGCTTTGCAGAGAGGAACCCTTATTCCCATGGAAAAGAAAAAGAAAAGAAATCTGAACAATTGCTCATCTGAGGGCCATGTGGGTCTACAAGGAGGCTTTGTAGCACGCATGCTTCCTGTAATCGAGGGGTAACCATTGTTAACCTGGCCAATTCAGCAAAGAGGGAAAAGTCAAATTTCACATGGAAGGCTGGTCCATAAACTCAGTTCTGCGCACGCTGTGTGTCTTACCCAGTCATTACCTTCACATACAAGTCAGACACATTCCTCCTCCGCTGTGCCAGCCACACCCTCTGGACCATGGGCCAGTGGTCATTTCCAGCAGCAGAGGCTTGAGGGCAAGGCAGGGTTGGGAGGAATTGCTGTAGTGAGTGTTGTGACAGCACCGGCCAATGTGGAGGAAAAAAGCCGCAAGTCAATGCCTGGTTGGGGTCAGTTCATGAGGGTCTGTAAGTCTCCTTCAGGGATCATTAGTGCTAAAAGGAACCTCTAGAGGTCATTCTGTGCATTTCTCAACTTCCTTTGGGTCACTTTCATACATGGTTTTCCTTGCAGGTCTGATAGATTTTCAAGAAAGAGCATGCCTTCAGCTTCTTTCTCTTTCTCTCTTTTTTTTTTTTTTTTTTTGAGACAGGTTCTCTGTCATCCAGGCTGGAGTGCAGTGGTGTGATAATGGCCTGCTGCAGCCTCTATCTCTCAAGCTCAAGTGATCCTCCCACCTCAGCCTCCCAAGTAGCTGGGACTATAAGTGTGCACCACCATGCCTAGTTAGTAGTTAATTTTTGTATTTTTTATAGAGATGGGGTTTCACCATGTTGCCCAGGCTTGTCTCAAACTCCTAGGCTCAAGCAATCCTCCTGCCTCAGCCTCCCAAAATGCTGGGATTACAGGCATGAGCCACTGTGCCTGGCCTCTACTTCATTCTTATTGAGTACTGATACTCTACTAATCAGGCCAATCGGCTAACATTTCAGGGAATAAAGTCAATAGCTTGGTTACTGTACAGTCCATGGTAAACATTCAGCCCCGATTATTGACAGTGCTAAGGCTGAGAAGACCCTGCCTTAGCATGAGACTCTCTCTATATACATATAAATACATCAACTATAACCTATACATATAAATACATCAACCATAACCTATACATATAAATATATCAACTATAACCTATCTAACCTTTTTATAATTTAAGAAAGTAGTTTACAACCAAGTGATGTTACCCAGAGATATTGGGCAATATCTGGAAAGATTGTTGGTTATCATAACTATAGGAGTGGGGGTACTGCTACTGGCATCTTAGTAGGTGGGGCCCAGGGATGCTCAACATCCTGCAATACATAGGACAGTCCCTGCCACAGTCATCCAGCCTGAATATCACTGCTGGCATAGCAGAGAGGCTGGGCCCCGGCTCTTTGTGTTTCATACTTGGCTCTGTCCCAACGATCCCCTCTTACCTCTCTTTCCACATCTCCTGTCTCCATCAGGAATTCTTTTACTCATGCAACCCCCATAAACAATGCCCAACTCCCTTCCAGCCCTCAGTTCCCCACAGCCTGACTCATCGCAGCCTGCACAGCCAGGCTCACCACTGCCACCCTTCCTCTATCCCTGCTAGTCTACCTTCACAGACATCAAGCATCACATGGGACCCCTTCCCTCGTATCCAGACCACTTCGGTCAGGAAACCATATATTTGTTTTATGATGTCCCCTGCTCAGAGCACCAGGCACCTCCTCCTAGCCACTCCAGTCACGTTCATTCTCACCCTTGTTCACTCATAACTAACTTCCCCTGTCCTTTCTAAAGTATGGCTCTAGTAGCATCAGTTTCCTGCTGGAAGCTTCCATGGCTTTTCTAGGCCTGCTAATGAAGTTGATCTCTCCTGGCTGGGACACCCTCGTCCCTGTGAGTACCAATTCTGTGACCTGGAAAACACACACACACACACACACACACACACACACACACACACACACACACACACACACACAATCTCTGACTAGTTTGCCCTCCTCACTTCTTGCATAGCTCCATCAAGTACCACTGCTTCCAGGAAGCCCTCCAGGCCTGTGTCTGTGTCTGCCTGTCTCGCTCATCTTTCTACCTCTTAGAAGCACTCAGCAGGATTTGTCTAAGGCTCACATCCACAGGAGGAGGCAGGCCAGCAGCCCCACTTGGCTAAACACGAGGGATCTGGAGGCCAAAAGTCTGCCTTCAGATTCTACCTGTCCTCTTAGTTCTGCCTGCTTGAGAGATTTGTCTCTTCAAGCCTCCATTTCCCTTCTTGGAAAGTGAGGTTAGGACGAATGAGATTGTCCCAACGTAGGTGCACAAAAAGCGCTGGCTTGCAAAGTCGCAGAGATGGGTTGGATGGGACACATGCTGTGAGCCGAGATATTTTGTGCACCTACATTGGCACCTTTTAAAATGTATTTCTCTAGAATCTTTTTAACCAGATAAAGGTACTAGTCACCTAGAACCTTTTTAACTGGTAGAGATGTATAATCAAACAAGGTTGCAAGCCACTGACCTCACCCACTGGTGTTCAAAAGTGGATGTACCAGGGTGTGGGTGGAGGAGCAGAGGGCCAGGACGTGCAGCTTGATCTTACCAGCAGCAATTGTTTATGTACCACCCCAAGCCATATTTGGGTAAACAATAGTCATACTTATTTCAAGCAGATGACACAGCAATTTGAATTATACCAAATAAATCATGCTGTGGTCTGGTTGCAAACAATAGTTGAAAATAACTGATCTACCTCATACTTCAACAATTCTGGCAATGAGGAGAAAACGCTTTCAAATAAGTTCATTCCACCCACAGTCAGCTGTGGAGGGGTTCAGTCACAGAACACACATGCAGGCATGTGTTGGGGAGCTAGGGAGAGGGGCAGGAGGAGGCAAGATATAGTTATTTTTTAAAAATCTTTCAACTTTCAATTTAGATATGGGGGGGTACATGAGTAGGTTTGCTATTTGGGTATATTGCAACTGGACAGTGAGCTTAGTACCCAATAGGTAGATTTTCAACCACTCTCCCCTCCTTCCTTCTCCCCTCTAATAGAGTGCAGTGTCTACTGTTCCCATGTTTATGTCCGTGGGTGCTAAATGTTGAGCTCCCACTTATAAGTGAAAACGTAGTGTATTTGGTTTTCTTTTCCTGTGTATTGTGGTTGCTATTATCATTAATATTATCCTAGCACTACCTCCTAATCTGTCCAGTTTTAAGGTGAAGGCACATTTTAATAACTTTATTGAAATCTTGATTCCTTTTCAATGTCTCCTATTAGCAGAGAAGGACAGAATCATCTATCAACCAATCAATAATCATAGTATAACTATCACATGCTGATTATAAATTTAGCTTAACATATTAGCCACAGTTTATCAATATAATAGTAGAGAAATATTCTTTCGCAGTAGAGCCACCCTACAGATGTTCCTCCTGGCTGAGGAGTAGAGCATTCGAAAGTCTGAAAAGTAATTTGAAAGTGTCTTAGAATGGTCCTTACTCCAAATACAGGGGACTAATTTATGACAGATGGCTTTATGTTCTACAGCTGCCAAATCTGCATGTTGTATTGTCTTCCAAGTGAAAATCACTATATTAAAAGGTTTTGGTTTTTGTCATGGAGGGGCAGTTTTACATTGGAATTAATTTGTTGTTTATTAACTTCTATCTCTGGAAATTAGAATAACACATTAAAGATATCTCACATGTAATCATCGTATATTCAGCCGGAATTGAAAGCAACAAGGCCTAGGACGCCGCTTCAGAACCTAAAGCTTGAGTCCCATGATTGTATCAGAGTAGACACAGGGTGACTTTGGGACTGCTTCCTTGCTTCCTACTAAGAAGAGGACAAATGGTCATTTCTTCATGGCCACCAATGAATCTGTAAGTGCCCTGCAAGTTCAAAACGCAAGGGATGTTTTAAGTAATAACATTAGTAACTTCCTCACTAGGAGATTATGACAAATAATTAGTAGCTTGCAAAGTACTCTGTCATTCCAATGTCATTAGTTTTGGCCATCACTGACCGGTAGATCACCGTGGAAGCAAATCCCAATGTTGTTTCTACTGAAAACGTGACAAGATCAGACACTTAAGGGCAGTTGCTAAATCTGCAGGATAGAAAATGATCTTTTTATTTATTTTTTTAAGACCTGTCAAAGCAGTCACTTAAAATAGAAACAAGTAGAAAGACATGTCTCACTTTTAAACACATCACTGCCTACAGGAGGAGATATATCAGTAAATATAATTCAATGTGCATGGCTTGATGATATTTGCTTATTTCACTTTCTTTTCTGCAAGTAACTATGCTGTATCCTAGATCACAAGTCACCCATCACAGATACTCTCTCAAATCATTCCGACTTCTAAAAATAAAAGTCAGTCTTCCTATCTTCTCCTGCTGGGTAGTTATTCATTAATAGGTTTGCTATTTGATATCTTATTCCTTTAACTATAGCTATTCAAGCTTCCCAAAGGAAAATTACCAATTAAAACTGAATCGAAAAATCTTTCCTTCTGACCACCAACCTGATTTCTTCCCATGATAAAATGAGACCATTTCACATTTAATTATATGCTTCGAGTTTGAAGCTATGGGGATACCATCCTGAAATTACGAGCCAGGATTTTAGAACCAATATCTTGCAGAGCTTTATTTGACTCAACATTCATCAGACGGATCAATATTAATAAAGTACCATGTTTCAGGCCCTGGACTGCTGAATTGTATCAGATTTAAACCCTGCAGATCTGTGTAAAAATGGATATAATGAATCTGGCATCAATAAGAGCTGTGAGTGTGGCACAAGAAATCACAGGACCATAGAATCTCAGATGTAAAAATGGCTTTTAAAAGTCTTCAAGTTGAATGTGCACATATTCTAGATGAGGAAATAAATTTAAAAATCTTTCTTATGGTTCCACAGTAACAAAAAGTAAGTAAAGAATCTTGAGAATGTAGTTTCCCTAATTAACAGTTTGCTTATATCAGTCTGACAGGAAATGGAGAAGGATTTTCATTTTCAGTTTAGATCAATGTCCATGAAGTTAAATAACTCGAAATACTCTAAGATAACAAATCATCCACCTAAACTTTTAAAAGATTATAATTAAAATATTAAAAGTACAGTTTCAGGACTTTTCAAAAACTGCAACTATTTAAAATGTTGTGAAAATGTTTATAAAAGAATATCACGAGTCAGATAATTCCCATTGGCCTAGATGTAAGCATAGCCTATACGGCCACAGGATCCCCAGCTCCATTTAAACTGTCTTCTCTTCTAACTGGATTTCAGAATATAATTTAGAATATATTATGTTACTCACAGGAAAAGCCCCTAAATGAGGAAATTACTCAAAAGACATAAGCCAATGTCACTGCTTTGAATATCATAGACTGTTTCTAATGATTATGGATAAGTTAGCTACAAAAGAAAGAGCAATCTTGGGCAGCATTAAGCAAAATGCCCACTCATGGGAGGTGTGAGTTCTACCCACATGTGTGCTTTTCTTGACATGGTATTCTAAGGGAAGGGTTCCTATAAACTAGAGGATATCACAGCATGGTAGCAAAGGTGATGATAGTGGGGTTTGGGAAACCTGGCGTATCAGGAAAGACAAGACATAGAAAATGAGAAAAATCCATTGCATTGGAGAAGAGGAAAATTTATGATTCAGTGGTTGTTGATTTCAAATAATCAAATGCTATGTAGTATAAGGCATAGGCTGCCTTGGAAAGGAGCGGAAGTGTGTGAAGTAGGGAGAGATCACCTATATACTGTCCTATCATGCAATACGACATCTTTTTAGATATTTTTTTTCATTTATTGCAAGCAGTCATACTAGTTGGTATTTTTCGTATAAGCTCAAAATGGTTTCAAAATTTGATCGAGTAGCAGATCAGGGCTTTTATCCCTGTCTGTCTAATGAAAAAACCATATTCCTTTCACTTCATGATTGAGCTCCCTTAAGCAAAGGTTTTCTGCTACCTCTCAGAAGCAGGGAGATACGGTTTCCCGCCAGTTGTAAGATTAGATTCAGTGACCTCTAAAATTACTTTCATCTTGACTTTCCTGTGATTCTTTGATCCTATGAAAACATAACTGCAGTACTCCAGAGATGCATATTTTTTCTACTAATAGAATACTTGACTGTTCAATAAGAAATCGTGGAGCGGGGGCAAATCCGAAGAATCCAAAGGTTTCTAAAATTGTTCATGCACAGTCTTATCTATTTTCAACTTCGATATTAAAAATGAAAACATGACAACATGAATATATTTAAATGTATTAATTTTTCCACTATCACTTTTTACACCCTTTGTTCCAGTTCAATGTTTTATAAAATTCCTAGAAAATAGGAATCTCCTCTCATCAGAAGAAGCCAGGTACTAAGTAATAATATTTTCAGAGGATGTCTAAACATTGCTTTGAAGAGAAAGGAAGTACCTATGGCCAGAATTATAACTCAAGAACAGTTAGGAAAGTGGCCTGGTATGAAATTTTCAAAAGTGCTTTATTAAATAAAAAAAAAGGAAAAATGAAAGACCTAATGAGTTGAGAGTATAATTGCTTCCATTAAATCATTTCAAAGAACTGATTCTAGTTTTGATCTTTGAATTTTAGAAAGGAAAATGTTTGGATCAAGTCTACAGAGAAATATCACAAATGATTAAAGGACCAAGAAAAAAAATCTTGTGAAGAAGTGTTTAAGGTTAGTTTTGTTTGCATGAAAGAATGCTAATATGTGATATGATCACTGTATTTAAATATATGTAAGATGTAAAATTTTTGATATATCAATTTTTATTTTGATATTTTTTTTTCTTACCTTTTTAGGCTATTGTTTAAAATTTGTGCCCAAGGGAATTTTAGCAGTACTGGAAGCAATAGCTGCCTGAACTAAATACATTTATCCTTTATTCATGACAGAAAATTTGAGGTTTCCATTGGGAGGGTAATACAGAATAAAAGGATCTTTTAGGGTAGAGAGAGAAAGAGAAACAGAAAAGAAAAAGAAGGGAGAAGTGGGGGAAGGAGAGGAACAGACAAACACAAATCCAGCAGTGACAGGAGAGAAGACAAGGGGGCAGAGTTTGTCCAGGAGGGTGAAGCCTTATTCACTGTTCACTTGAGGGAGCCCAATAGCAGGGGACGCTGCAGGATGCATGACTGACCCTTGGTCATTAGTCAGCTTCCCCAAAGATTCCCCTGTGTTGAGTTAGGCTTGGATGCAGTGAAATGAAAAGGCATGATGGTACCATGATGTATAGGAAATAGGCATATCAGTGGCTAATGACTGATACAGAAAAGCCTGAAAGCTCAGTGCAAGGGAAGACTTGTGGCTGGAGGAGAGCATAAAATAATAGAGATTGACTTTCCACCCCCTTGGCTAGATAGGAGCTGAAATATGCAATGAAGCTTGTTGAAAGAAAATGTTTAAAAGAAATGAAACAAAACAAAAATACATATCTGACATAGTTAGTAGACAGATAAATAGGGGCGTTCTACAAAGAAATAGGTATATAGATATAGATCTATAACTCATTTTCTGGTTCTAATACCATGTAATTATGCTTTACTCTGTACAGAATCTCCAACAAGATGACTTAGTCTTGCTTGAAAATAACAGAGAAAAGGAAAGGAGACTAGTGTCTTAAACATTCTGTAGGTGTGTTTGTTGCTAAGGTACTTTAAAATGAGAACAATCATGTTTCACTGTTCTGGTTTGTCATTCTCCTGGAGTTCGGGATAACTTTAATTCCCAGTTAAGAGGACATTAACATGTAAAATTACTGTCTAAGCCTTCTGATTCTATTCTTGATAAGCACTAGTCAGAGAATAGGAGGTAAATTCATCACGACACCTGGCTGAGAAGGCAGTCTGACTTCAGGGCTGCTCTTAGCTCCCAAATAAAAATAAAAGCCCACATATACCTTAGATAATAGCCTACATTCTGAAAGTAGCCTGGGAAATTTAGCAGAACTCAATAACAAAAAAAAATAGGATATAAGTAACATAAAAAAAAAAAGCTCAATTATCTAACTCCATTAAGTCTGAAGTTCGTCCCCTTAAAATGAGAATGTTAACATCTATCCCATAGGATTATTGTTGGAATTATGTAAAGGTACTCAGAACATGCTTAATAGTAAAGATAGATAAAAAAAAAATTAATATCCCTTTTGCCAGGTACAGTGGCTCATGCCTGTAATCCCAGCACGTTGGGAGGCTGAGGTGGGCAGATCATCTGAGGTCAGGAGTTTGAGACCAGCCTGATCAAACTGGTGAAACCCCACCTCTACTGAAAATACAAAAATTAGCCAGGCTTGGTGGTGGGCACCTGTAATGATAGCTACTCAGGAGGTTGAGGCAAGAGAATCACTTGAACCTGGGAGGTGGAGGTTGCAGTGAGCTGAGATCACACCACTGCACTCCAGCCTGGGCAACAAGAGCAAAATTCCGTCCCCCCCCCAAAAAAAAATTGATATCCCTTTTTGTTTCCCTTCCTGTGCCAAATCTCAGTTCTTACACAGACAATGAGTACCTTGCCATTGCTCAATTCTGGCTCTTTTCTCTCTAATATTGAAATGCCCCAGGATTCAGGAGAGCATCCTTTGTTTTTATATATATTTTATTTCATTCAAACAGTTCCATGACTTCAATGTCATTTGATGCTGCATTACAGACACATGTACTGCATTTCCACTTAGTTATCCAACAGACACATTAGGTAACAAGGCTAAAACATAACTTAAGTCCTGCTTACTCTGCTACCACCTCAGATCAGCTCTTCCCTTTCTTTCTATCACAGGAAATGACACTCACCCACTCTCAGACATCTGTGTTAAACACCTCAGTCCTCCTTGATGCTTCTGTATTCTCTGCACTCCATAGCCATCCATCAACAAGTCAGACCATTCAGCAAGATCTCCACTGCTGCCTGTCATCTACCATCACTTGTTCTCCTACTGTCAGAAGCTATTTTCCTGTCTTTTACCATGCTTGCCCCTCTATTAAGTTTCACTAATTCCTAATATATCCCTTTAGACACATGGCAAAGCAACCAATGCACAATGCTAGTGGCATAGTAAAAATATTTCCCGAAGAGTTTTCATGGAATCAAAATTCAGCTGTATCCTAGCTACGCACAGGGAGCCAAGCTTGTCAAAATAGCAGTGGTGCTTATCCAACTGCAGGGAAGTGGAAATATTTTCAACTGCTCATCACCAAGAGATTGAAGCTCTTGAATCTCAAGGAGGAAGTTTATCTACAGCCTCTTTTTGCACAATCTCTTGTTTTTAAACTTGTTTCTCAAGTTTTACAACCCCCTTTTCCACTGCCAACTTTTTTTTTTTTTTTTTTCCCAGAAGGAGTCTTGCTCTGTCGCCCAGGCTGAAGTGCAGTGGCATGATCTTGGCTCACTGCAACCTCCACCTCCCAGGCTCAAGTGACTCTTCTGCCTCAGCCTCCTGAGTAGCTGGAATTACAGGCATGCACCCCCACGACCGGCTAATTTTTGTATTTTCAGTAGAGATGGGGTTTCACCATGTTAGTCAAGCTGGTCTCAAACTCCTGACCTCGTGATTCGCCCACCTCGGCCTCCCAAAGTGCTGGGATTACAGACGCATGAGCCACCACACCCAGTCGATTTTATTAGGGTTGAATGCTACCAAATTCTCTCCGTGATAGAATCTTGCTTCTGTTCTTTTTTGCTGCATCTGAAATTGATGGAGCTAACTAACTATGAACTGGTTCAACATCAAACACCACCATTCCCAGTGTTATATATTCTCAAATATTAACCTCGACTCACTCTTTTGAGTCAGACCTCCCAAAAGAATCAATTTGCAGTTTTTGTCCCTGAAAGTATTAGAGGATTCATCATCTTCCCTAAAAGGATAGGGTCTCTCTCTTTCCTTCACCTTTATTCTTTTCCAACTTCTATTTCCTAACTTTTCTCTTTAATTCCACTATACCGTGCAAACATCAAGATGCTACAATTTATGTTATCAACTGCTGGAAGTGATACAAATCCTAGAGAAAGAGAATAAGATACATTTAAGAATCTTAAGGTTTAGTTTTGGAATAACATGTACATGGCTTAAAAAAAACAGCAGCAGCAGCTACATGACTATGAAAAAGGCAAAATATAAAATATACCAGAAAGGAATAACTTCCAAAGTATAGCTCAAAATGCTTTACACATATCATCAATTTCTTCTACGAAGATTCAAACACCAGGGAAGTTTTCTTAGAGAAATAGAATGTTGTGATATATAGTGAAAGCCGGATAGGGTTTCAAGGATTAGAAATTAGGGGAGATGGGTATAACGATAACATGGAACGGCATAGAAAGAAAAATGGCAGATGTATTTGGGAATGATCCACAGCTGGCTTTGGTTATAATGAGGAATAAAAAAAACGAAGAAAGGAAAATTAAATGCTAGGATATTTTTTGTTGCTTATCTATTTTATACATTTATAAATTCAATAAAACAAGATGAGGCTATGTTGTAAATGTTTGTGGTTGACGACAAACAGATATTATTCTCTAGATGGAGTGTGGGCAAACACTGAAGACTCATGAGCAGCAAAGTGGTGGGATTAGCTGTGTTGTAGGATGGCACCTAGCAGGAATAAATAGGGTGGCTTGAGCCAGGACTGAGGGACAAGAATTGAATAAACTAGGCACATGGAGAACAATTAGGAGGCTACTACAATAGTAAAGAAAAGAAATGGTAAGGGCTTGAATGGAGGAATGAAGAGGAAAGGCAAGGAAGTTACAGATTCTAAAACAGAAGTAATTTAAAAATAGAGTACAATTAAGATTTTAGAAGATCAGAAAGAGAAAAAAATTATTTTCAGGTTTTAGAAAAAATACATTATATTTAAACATGCTAAAGTTTGATGCATGACTTTAGTTAGATATGGATAATAAAAAGGTAGGTTTGGACAGGATCTATACCACAGCTCTATTCCTTATATTGCATGAAAAAAGTAGGTTAATTAGATTAAATAATCCATGTGGAGAATACATCACAGAGACAAGGGTTGAGGGCAAAACTCTGGGTGAATGCTTACATTTGTAAGGCTAGAGAAGAAGGCAGATAGCGAGGAATGACACAGAAAACAGTCACAGATTCAAAGACTTACTCTGTAAGTATGTGTCAAGTGCTGCCGGTGGAGCAAGGAGGCTACAAAGGAAACAAGGTCACCACCAGATTCCAGGATTTTGTTATTTATAGCCTGTGACTTTCAGTCAAATTTTAGGATCAGGGATTAGGTGACAAGCAGCTGATGAATGAAGAAAAGGAAGACAGCATTCTGTTCTATGGAAACTACTGTGTTCAGAGCATGATAGTGAAACGAAAAAAAAAAAAAGGCACAGAACCTTGCCCAGCCAATAGAATCGATGGGACTGTTTTAGGCTATATGAGATGAGGATGCTTGGAGGCACAGAGAAAAGGGTAAGTAGGGAAGATCCAAGAATAATATGGGATATTTCACCATCTTTTTGTTGTTGTTTCTCAGGAGAATGAAAGATATTTCAGGGTTACATATTAGCCATACAATAGATAAGTTTCACTGATTATCAAGAAGTCCTTGGTAAGTCAGAGTCCACAACCACAAAGCATTTTCCAATTCATCTGAACATGAAACTGGAGAGAAAGGTGTTTAGGTGCAGGATGAAGGGAATGTAGGAAAGTAACCCAGTTAGAAAATTCACCTTTCCATTTTGTGACACAATCAGAAATTTCTGCAATATGTTCTCAGTCCTTTAGTAAGAAAATAAAGCCAAAATCGAATTTCTGAGCACCTAACAATTAATGTCAAAATAAATTAGAACACCTGTGCTGCTAAGTGTGTTTGAAGTAGCATCTTTACATATAATTTTAAAGCCCAATGTTATGAAAATCTCAAGACTGTACATACCTATATAAACGTTAATGCAGTGTATACATCTCCTGAATTGATCCCTTCTTCACATGGTTATTTGGTTTAAAGCCTTCCAATGAACATATAAACACAACACTACTAATTAGGAACATTTTATCAACACCAATGATTGTCAAAATGATTATGCCAGAATGCCTTTGTACTGGCCTTTTAATTTCTAATAACTCTAATAATTTTTAATTACCTGGAACTAGATTTTGTATCCAACATACTATTTCTGATTATGGTCATTGGGAAAGCCTTATAACTGGCTTCCCAGAACTTCAGTATCTACTCAGTTAATAAAGAGGTCCATCTAGTTTCTAGATGTCTACTTCCTCTTGTTTTTCTAATATTGAACATTTTTCTTTTTTAAAATTGGTACTGTCCCACGGTAAGCTACAGCGACTTGGCTGTGAATGTTTATTAATCTCTTCCCATTTTTTACCTTTACCTCTCAGCCCATCTAGGAATAGGGAATAAAACTCCATGAAATATTTCCCCAAATATGTGTAATTAAATAAGCTGGGAAACGCTGGGATAGAAAACTCAAACGGAATTTCTAATTTGCTTATTTAGTCAAGAGATATTAAGCATCTGCATTGTGCTAGGCTTTAAGTAACCTGGATACAAAAATAAAGGATACATTTTATGAGGCCAACATCATCCTGATACCAAAGCCTGGCAGAGACACAACAAAAAAAGAGAATTTTAGACCAATATCCCTGATGAACATCGATGCAAAAATTCTCAATAAAATACTGGCAAACCGGATCCAGCAGCACATCAAAAAGCTTATCCACCATGATCAAGTGGGCTTCATCCCTGGGATGCAAGGCTGGTTCAACATTCGCAAATCAATAAACATAATCCAGCATATAAACAGAACCAAAGACAAAAACCACATGATAATCTCAATAGATGCAGAAAAGGCCTTTGACAAAATTCAACAGCCCTTCATGCTAAAAACTCTCAATAAATTCAGTATTGATGGAACGTATCTCAATAAGAGCTATTTATGACAAACCCACAGCCAATATCATACTGAATGGGCAAAAACTGGAAGCATTCCCTTTGAAAACTGGCACAAGACAGGGATGCCCTCTCTCACCACTCCTATTCAACATAGTGTTGGAAGTTCTGGCTAGGGCAATCAGGCAAGAGAAAGAAATCAAGGGTATTCAGTTAGGAAAAGAAATCAAATTGTCCCTGTTTGCAGATGACATGATTGTATATTTAGAAAACCCTATTGTCTCAACCCAAAATCTCCTTAAGCTGATAAGCAACTTCAGCAAAGTCTCAGGATACAAAATCAATGTGCAAAAATCACAAGCATTCTTATACACCAGTAACAGACAGAGAGCCAAATCATGAATGAACTTCCATTCACAATTGCTTCAAAGAGAATAAAATACCTAGGAATCCAACTTACAAGGGATGTAAAGGACCTCTTCAAGGAGAACTACAAACCACTGCTCAGTGAAATAAAAGAGGACACAAACAAATGGAAGAACCTCCATGCTCATGGAGAGGAAGAATCAATACTGTGAAAATGGCCATACTGCCCAAGGTAATTTATAGATTCAATGCCATCCCCATCAAGCGACCAAGAATTTCTTCACAGAATTGGAAAAAACTGCTTTAAAATTCATATGGAACCAAAAAAGAGCCCACATCTCCAAGACAATCCTAAGTCAAAAGAACAAAGCTGGAGGCATCACGCTACCTGACTTCAAACTATACTACAAGGCTACAGTAACCAAAGCAGCATGGTACTGGTACCAAAACAGAGACATAGACCAATGGAACAGAACAGAGTCCTCAGAAATAATACCACACATCTACAGCCATCTCATCTTTGACAAACCTGAGAAAAACAAGAAATGGGGAAAGGATTCCCTATGTAATAAATGGTACTGGGAAAATTGACTAGCCATAAGTAGAAAGCTGAAACTGGATCCTTTCCTTACTCCTTATATGAAAATTAATTCAAGATGGATTAGAGACTTAAATGTTAGACCCAATACCATAAAAACCCTAGAAGAAAACCTAGCTAATACCATTCAGGACATAGGCATGGGCAAGGACTTCATGTCTAAAACACCAAAAGCAATGGCAACAAAAGCCAAAATTGACAAATGGGATCTCATTAAACTAAAGAGCTTCTGCACAGCAAAAGAAACTACCATCAGAGTGAATAGGCAACCTACAGAATGGGAGAAAATTTTTGCAATCTACTCATCTGACAAAGGGCTAATATCCAGAACCTACAAAGAACTCAAACAAATTTACAAGAAAAAAACAAACAACCCCATCAAAAAGTGGGCAAAGGATATGAACAGACATTTCTCAAAAGAAGACATTCATACAGCCAACAGACACATGAAAAAATGCTCATCATCACTGGCCATCAGAGAAATGCAAATCAAAACCACAATGAGATACCATCTCACACCAGTTAGAATGGTGATCATTAAAAAGTCAGGAAACAACAGGTGCTGGAGAGGATGTGGAGAAATAGGAACACTTTTACACTGTTGGTGGGATTGTAAACTAGTTCAACCATTATTGAAAACAGTATGGTGATTCCTCAAGGATCTAGAACTAGAGGTACCATATGACCCAGCCATCCCATTACTGGGTATATACCCAAAGGATTACAAATCATGCTGCTATAAAGACACATGCACATGTATGTTTATTGCGGCACTATTCACAATAGCAAAGACTTGGAATCAACCCAAATGTCCATCAGTGACAGACTGGATTAAGAAAATGTGGCACATATACACCATGGAATACTATGCAGCCATAAAAAACGATGAGTTTGTGTCCTTTGTAGGGACATGGATGCAGCTGGAAACCATCATTCTCAGCAAACTATTGCAAGAACAGAAAACGCATGTTCTCACTCATAGATGGGAACTGAACAATGAGATCACTTGGACTCGGGAAGGGGAACATCACACACCGGGGCCTATCATGGGGAGGGAGGAGGAGGGAGGGATTGCATTGGGAGTTATACCTGATGTAAATGACGAGTTGATGGGTGCTGATGAGTTGATGGGTGCAGCACACCAACATGGCACAAGTATACATATGTAACAAACCTGCACGTTATGCACATGTACCCTAGAACTTAAAGTATAATAATAATAATAGATTTTAAAGAAATGTAAGCAAATTCATGATTTTTATATTTAATGACTATCCAAAATAAAGTATGTGATGCCAAAAAATAAAAATTAAAAAAAAAAGGAGATAAATGTCCTACTTTCATGAAACTTATATTCCGGTCAAAAGGGCAGACCATAAGCAAACAAATACATGTTTTATTTTAGGTAATAAGCCTGAGGAATAATGAGAGTAAACGGCTTGGAAGCAGTGAGGGGTGAGGGCTTTTTTTCAATAAATTTATCAGGGAACGCCTTTTTTGAGGGGGTGAGAAAAAGGAGCATTTTCAATACTTGCTTCACCCTCCAACTTTTTTTATTGGTAATATAAAATGTGTGAACCAATATTCTAAAAAACAAACTTTGAGAAGGGCCAAACTAATCTGCTCCTCTACCTTTCTAAATCTGGGCTCTAGTAATAACACTTTTGCTTATTATACAATAGCTATTTATGTCAACTTAAACTTTTATTGTAAACTAAGGAACGAGTTTGACAAGATAACCTGGAATGCCAATTTAATTTTAGAAACAATATTTGTTAAGCATATACGATGTTTTAGACCTTTGTTAAAACTAAACTCAACTACAAACGAAGACAGTAATGAGAGCACCAGAACTAAGTGCTGGCCCAGAGGAGAAAGGGATTATCTTGGCCTTCGGGATCCATGGGCATCTCCATGGGTTCTTGTGAAAGCTAAATTGGTGCCTAAAAGACGTATGAATGTAGTAGAGTTGAAGGAGGCGGGTAATCCACTCAGGAGAAGGAAAGAACAGCATGAACAAAGGTATTAGGAAAAATTAAAGGATATATGCAGAGGACTGTGAATAATCCAAACTGAATAGATACTACAGTGAAAAGAAAGAAGAGGGAATGAGGTAGGAAAAGCTGATGGATCCTGAAATGGCAGAGGCCCCTAAATTCTAGGTAATTTTAGAATTACTCTATATGTAGTGGGGAGAGACATGATCATTTTTGAACTTTAGGAAACTACTCTTTGATGGGAATGTGGAAAGTAGATTGGAAGATAAAGGACTAGAGAAAAGGGAATTAAGTGACTATTGCAGTGGTCCCAGTGAAAAGTCATAAAGGTCTGGAGGAAATGAACAAAAGACCATGTATTAAAGATGGGAGTGAGTGAATTAGCATCTTAGAGAGGTCACCTTACAAGGATTATAGACAGAGGTAGCAATTAAAAACTCCAAGAATGAAGAGACAGTATTTTATCTCAGATACATTTTTTTTCCTTTCTTCTCTCTTTCTCTCTCTCTCTTTTTTTTTTTATAACTACACTGAAGCAGATAATCAGACTGGGTCTAACAGAGCCATCATTTCTGACACTTGCAACGATTCTCTGCAATAATGCTTGAAATGACTGTGTTGTTTGTCAAGAAGATGGCTATCAGGGAGAGTACAAAATATCACTTGGAGCCAACAGTGGTAATTTTCTCAGAGTTAACTTTTTTGATAAAAACAAAGAGTGTTTCAGTAGTTTTATTCTAGTAGAGCCAAGAGAATTCTAAGGGCACCACAGTTTTTTTCTATCCATTTGGTTTGTGCTTTGTTGCACATCAGTCAGAAATGACATTTTGTATCGACTATTCCGTTCAATTGAATAAGACACAAAGACACAGAGCTTAGAAAAAGGGTATTTTTTTCCTGACTTTTTAGTTTAGGCTTCTGCTAAATTGCTTAAAGCTTTTCTTCAACTCAGACTGTTAAAGTTAGAAGGCACCCTTAGAGATCACCTGGTTCAACCCCTTCATTTTTCAGATGAGAAAGCAGAGGCCTCCAGAGAAGGACCAAGATCTCATTAGTAGACCATGGGGTATAGCGTAGAGATTATGTGCAGAACAATTAGATTAATGATACTCTTCAGCTCCCACAAAATAAAGCAGAATCTCTCCTCTCATGCCCCGTTTGGAACAGAGAGGAAAGAGCTGGTTTCTTACTTTTCAGGTTTTACATATTGTAAGACATTCCTGTGCAGAAATACTCCCAGGGATTGTAAGGGAGCAGAGGCAGAGATAGCACAGATATGAAACAAGATCTCTCTATTCCCCAGCAATCCCCATGGTATTTTCATTCCTTTTCCTAGATAATTATAGTATGAAATTATCCTTTCTGAACCTGCCACTGTGGTTGCTATTGCGTCAACTTATAAGCCACTAAGAATTCCAGGATACAGAAGAAAGGAAATTAACCCTCATTCAAAAGCATCAAGTAACTTCATAAAAAGTCAATCTTAAAAGTTACTATGTATTAAGCACTGACTATTTCACAAATGCTGATCACTTCACCCCAGTGGTCACCTTTAGCTTTCATACCACTCCTGTGAGGTAGGTACAAAGATCCATTCTGCAAATTGGAAAACTCAGAGATATTAGGTCCTATGTCCAAACTCTGACTGGTAATATGAGGTAGAGATAGAATTTGAATCCAGTTCCTTCTGACACCTAAGTCTGTGCTCTTAACAACTCTGCTATACTTTTTTTCTACATTCTCCATTGCACGAGAAACTCTGTAGACTATAGTACTTGCACACATGGCCTTACAGAATATGTAGGACAGCTCAACACTCAGAATAATTAGAGAGTAATAGGTAGTATTCTCTGTAAATGAAATACATGTTCTGAACCTAAAGAGTTATCAGAGTGGGCTTAGGCTTAGGGTGACTTGTGATAGCCCCAGTTCATACCTATTGCCCCAGCAGGATTTACATGGAAGGACGGAAGAAAGGCATCTGGTGAAAGACAACAGCATCACAAAAGAGAGAAAAAAGAATAAAGAAAGGCAAGCATTTGTGGTGTTATGTTTGTGTTACATGTTTGCTGCATGAGTTGGCAGGGGCAGGTATTTATGTGAACTAAGGGTGAAAGATATGTGGGCGAGAGAAACAGAGAGGTGTGGCCTGATAAAGGGATGAGCAGATGAGATGGGTAACCAGCAGAGGCAAAAGGACCTTGAGAGCTGGCAAAGAAAAGCCACTGCAAGATCATAGGATTATACATGATATACTTGGATTTAAAATATTAGCGTGAAAATACTGTACATGGTAAATTGAAGCAGAGCAGTTGGAAGCAGAAAAGCCAGGGAGATTATTGCAAAGAATATTGAAATAATCAAGATGTGAGGCAAATAAAACAGGATCAGGGTGGCAGAGAGAACATATCAATAACAAAGGACACATCGAGGGGGAAGAAATGGAAGAATTTTGGGCAACAGACTAGTAATTAAGATTTACATCATTGTTTACAATTACATTGTCAACAACTTTGAGATGCTATCACCATGGGCAGTGAAAGAATAAGAGGAGCTGGTTTACTGCACTCATGAAGTTTTGGAAGTACCAGCAAACCAAAATTATAGCACGTTACCAGAATGTTGTTTATAGTAATTTAAAAAATGTAATGGCTTAGGATTGCCTTGGAGACGCGGGCTCTTTTTTGGTTCCATATGAACTTTAAAGCAGTTTTTTCCAATTCTGTGAAGAAACTCATTGGTAGCTTGATGGGGATGGCATTGAATCTATAAATCACCTTGGGCAGTATGGCCATTTTCACGATATTGATTCTTCCTCTCCATGAGCATGGTATGTTCTTCCATTTGTTTGTGTCCTCTTTTATTTCACTGAGCAGTGGTTTGTAGTTCTCCTTGAAGAGGTCCTTTACATCCCTTGTAAGCTGGATTCCTAGGTATTTTATTCTCTTTGAAGCAATTGTGAATGGAAGTTCATTCCTGATTTGGCTCTCTGTTTGTCTGTTACTGGTGTATAAGAATGCTTGTGATTTTTGCACATTGATTTTGTATCCTGAGACTTTGCTGAAGTTGCTTATCAGCTTAAGGAGATTTTGGGCTGAGACAATGGGGTTTTCTAAATATACAATCATGTCATCTGCAAACAGGGACAATTTGACTTCTTCTTTTCCTAACTGAATACCCTTGATTTCTTTCTCTTGCCTGATTGCCCTAGCCAGAACTTCCAACACTATGTTGAATAGGAGTGGTGAGAGAGGGCATCCCTGTCTTGTGCCAGTTTTCAAAGGGAATTTTTCCAGTTTTTGCCCATTCAGTATGATATTGGCTGTGGGTTTGTCATAAATAGCTCTTATTATTTTGAGGTACGTTCCATCAATACCGAATTTATTGAGCGTTTTTAGCATGAAGGGCTGTTGAATTTTGTCAAAGGCCTTTTCTGCATCTATTGAGATAATCATGTGGTTCTTGTCTTTGGTTCTGTTTATATGCTGGATTATGTTTATTGATTTGCGAATGTTGAACCAGCCTTGCATCCTAGGGATGAAGCCCACTTGATCATGGTGGATAAGCTTTTTGATGTGTTGCTGAATCCGGTTTGCCAATATTTTATAAAGAACAAAGCTGGAGGCATCACGCTACCTGACTTCAAACTATACTACAAGGCTACAGTAACCAAAACAGCATGGTACTGGTACCAAAACAGAGATATAGACCAATGGAACAGAACAGAGTCCTCAGAAATAATACCACACATCTACAGCCATCTGATCTTTGACAAACCTGAGAGAAACAAGAAATGGGGAAAGGATTCCCTATTTAATAAATGGTGCTGGGAAAATTGGCTAGCCATAAGTAGAAAGCTGAAACTGGATCCTTTCCTTACTCCTTATATGAAAATTAATTCAAGATGGATTAGAGACTTAAATGTTAGACCTAATACCATAAAAATCCTAGAGGAAACCCTAGGTAGTACCATTCAGGACATAAGCATGGGCAAAGACTTCATGTCTAAAACACCAAAATCAATAGCAGCAAAAGCCAAAATTGACAAATGGGATCTCATTAAACTAAAGAGCTTCTGCACAGCAAAAGAAACTACCATCAGAGTGAACAGGCAACCTACAGAATGGGAGAAAATTTTTGCAATCTACTCATCTGACAAAGGGCTAATATCCAGAACCTACAAAGAACTCAAACAAATTTACAAGAAAAAAACAAACAACCCCATCAAAAAGTGGGCAAAGGATATGAACAGACACTTCTCAAAAGAAGACATTCATACAGCCAACAGACACATGAGAAAATGCTCATCATCACTGGCCATCAGAGAAATGCAAATCAAAACCACAATGAGATACCATCTCACACCAGTTAGAATGGCGATCATTAAAAAGTCAGGAAACAACAGGTGCTGGAGAGGATGTGGAGAAATAGGAACACTTTTACACTGTTGGTGGGATTGTAAACTAGTTCAACCATTATGGAAAACAGTATGGCGATTCCTCAAGGATCTAGAACTAGATGTACCATATGACCCAGCCATCCCATTACTGGGTATATACCCAAAGGATTATAAATTATGCTGCTATAAAGACACATGCACACGTATGTTTATTGCGGCACTATTCACAATAGCAAAGACTTGGAATCAACCCAAATGTCCATCAGTGACAGATTGGATTAAGAAAATGTGGCACATATACACCATGGAATACTATGCAGCCATCAAAAAGGATGAGTTTGTGTCCTTTGTAGGGACATGGATGCAGCTGGAAACCATCATTCTTAGCAAACTATCACAAGAACAGAAAACCAAACACCGCATGTTCTCACTCATAGGTGGGAACTGAACAATGAGATCACTTGGACTCAGGAAGGGGAACATCACACACCGGGGCCTATCATGGGGAGGGGGGAGGGGGGAGGGATTGCATTGGGAGTTATACCTGATGTAAATGACGAGTTGATGGGTGCAGCACACCAACATGGCACAAGTATACATATGTAACAAACCTGCACATTATGCACATGTACCCTACAACTTAAAGTATAATAATAATAAATAAATTTTTAAAAAAAATGTAATGGAAGAATGCTACCATCACATAGCACAGAAAACATAGACAATCTGACCTGTTATATGTATTTTAGTTTCAGCAAACATCATGTCATAATATATGAATTCTGCTAACTCAGATTTTGTTGGTTTTGTTCTATGTAAATTTGTACATTTGTTTTGGCTTATAGTTGCATGAAAACTAAAGACATAGAAGTTTATGTCTGGTTTTATGTTTGTATATCTATAGGAAACATGATAATTTATGCCTGAAGGAAGTTATGCAATAATTACTTTTTCTTAAAGAGGTCTATTCATGACTTGAATTGAGAAATAGAAATCTAATACAAATAAGGTTGTTTTTTACATTACTGGCTTTGACAAGCTAGTAGCTATCTGTGATCTATGACTGTATAGGTTAAGTGGACTGGTGGTTTAGAAATAAAACTGTAAAGGGATAGGAAGAAAATAGATTAGAAAAGCAACAACAGTAAGTAGTTGTGACTGCATCAAGAAGTGTATGTTGTGTATGTCAAATTCTGAAGGATGAAAAAAGAATGAAGAAATATAAGAAATAAAACTGACCATATAATCTACGATTGGTACTCAAGACTTGGTACAATAGATGCCCTTGGCTAAAATATGAGTTTTGTCAGTATGTGGTGGGCACTAAATATATTTCTTTCCAGAAAGATGAATATATGAATAAGCAGAAATTCATTTTGTGACAAAATTAATAAATGGTAATTTGTAAGATACATTGAAATACAAAGTAGCAAGAAATATGAAAGGCAATTCAGACACCATAACTCATTACTCAAAATCACAAAACAATCAACTAAAGCCTTATGTTCATATTCACATAAAATACCATTGATATTGGAAGCTGATTTTATGACTTTTCATCAGGCAATGAATTACTATCATTAGGCTCCTGCATCACATGGCTCAAATAGTTTTATTTTTCAATTCATTTTTTCTAAATACAAGCAAATAATTCACTGAAAACTGCTGCCAAAAAGTTGGCTAGGGGATAGGGAAGAACTGACTTAGTACAAATGAGATTCCAAACTTAATCTAATAGGTATCTAAAACATGCTTATGTAGAAATCTGTAGCTAAAATTTACCAGGTTTCTTATCCTTTTGTTTTAGGGGATTGTAACCAAAAGGATGCCATTCTGGTGAAAGAAGAATTAGCTGCCCCTCTCATTACTTTAACATTTTTCTAATAAGAAGTATTTCAATGAAACGAATAATTAAAAACAAAAAAAAAGATTATTAGCTAGTGGATTCTTATAATTCTATAAATATCAGGTTTTTAGAAATTTTCAGAAGATAGCACTGTACATGGCACATAGTGATTCTATATATATTATGAGATTCTCATCTCCATGGTATACAGGCTTACAGTGTAGTGCTTATTTACTGAGGACTCAGACAATCCTAGGTCTGAATCGGGCTTATTCTCTTCCTACCTGTGTTATTTAGACGAGCTATACTTTGGTTAATATTTAAAATAGGGATAATATAATCATTAGATTAATGTGAAAGTTAAATTTGTATACACACAAAAAATCATGAACAGAATCTTTAGCATGCCTGGCATATGTTAAATACCATCATCTCTTGGTACCTACAGTGTGGTGGATTGGCTCCAGGATGGACCACCATGGATAACAAAATCCGGAGATGCTCAAGTCCCTTACAGCTGGCCCTCTATGTCCACAGATACAACCAACCACCCATCGTCTGAGGAGGATCCCATAGATTTAATTATATACAGATAATTATTAAAGAGATTATCTACAGAATAAATTATTAACATGCATAATGATTTCTAAAGAGAAATGTTGTTGCTCTTTTATTATTAAACTATTTATTCCCTAGGAATTATTTAAAATTTCTCTAGAATTTGCTACCTGATTGAGGATAATACATGTTCTTCTGTGTTGATATATGCAACATTTCTAAAGAGAAATATTGTTGCTCTTTTATTATTAAACTATTTATTCCCTAGGAATTATTTTAAATTTCTCTAGAATTTGCTACCTGATTGAGTATAATACATGTTCTTCTGTGTTGATATATGCAAACTAGAGAAATTGCATATTTGTATAAGTAAAACAAATATATAGGTTTCTCTCTTCTCCTTCTACTCCTCCACAAACAAGCATATATTTATAAAATAACATTAATCCTCAAAAAGATACTACAGCAAAGAATACATGGAATACTTTCATTAAACATTGTTTTGAACATAATGACATTAGTTTACTGGCTAAAATTAATAGTGCTTAAATTGCCTAGTTTTCTAAGACAGACTTTCCTATATAGTATTCTATGAATATTGTTATAGAATAATAGATGCTGGGTTAACAACGGCATCTATTATGGTAGATTATTTATGGTAGAGTTTTCCTAAGACTTTAATATATAAATGAGACTTCTGGGAGCTAGCAACATGCTATTTCTTGGACTTGGGTAGTGGTTTCACAGGTTTTTGCTTTACAATTATGTTTTTGAAATGTACATCTATTTTTTATTCACTTTACCATAAATACATAAAAAATGTCTTATGTATGCTGTGATATTCTAAGGCAAAATAGATGATAATTTTCTCTTGGCGCACATATTTAACATCTGTGTTGCCCTACAAGGGTTTTAAAAGACGTTTAAAGCCACCAACTAATTAGAAAGTAAACCATTTACCTAAATTGATATCCACATACCAAGATCGTGATGGCTCACAAGCTAAGTAGAAAATTAATTCAGATATCATTTTGTTTTGATTTGTAACCTAAATAAATGTTTCGGTTTTCTTTTCACTTGGTAAAGGATGAAATCTAGGGCTCTCCTAAAAATCTGTGGGTCCAGAACCTATCATTACAAGAAAGCAATGTGGATTCTTTATAATTACAAGCAAAGGTAATAACACTGTTCTCATCTCATTCTTCTTTGATGGTTTTACTTTGCAAAAGGTATAAAATGACACATTAGACTGAAATAAAATGTTCTGACTTCCTTAGAAACAACAGGTCTTTTTTGATCAAGAATAGACTATTTTTATCAGACTACCATTATATTTAAATACCTTTCAACTATTTTACAAAAAGACCTCACAAATTGTCCAAATATTTATACCTTTAATAACTTGAAATACTAAATGTCTTATAAATTAGATAATGAAAATTAAAGAGATTGGATATAGAATAAATTATTAACATGCATAATGATTTCTAAAGAGAAATGCTATTGCTCTTTTTATTAAACTAGCTTATTTATTCCCTAAGAATTACTTAAAATTTGCCCCAAAATTGCTACCTGAATACTGAAGTATAACCCATATTCTTCTATGTTAATATAAACCATTTTTATTATTCTTTAGATTTCTAAAAAACATGACATCAATTTTGCTGTGCTAAATACGTATTGTATATTACACTTTTGGAAACACTTAAAGACATAAAACATTTCCAACAGACAAGACATGCACAAATAACTGATTTCCCCCAGATTTTTCTATAAATTATATAGTCATTTTAGAGCTTTTTAACAAGAACTCTGTTGATGAGATTTAGTCACAGTAATTGGGGAAAAAAGGCTCCTTTTAAGGAAAAGTATTAAAAATGATGGGATTTGGCAAATGGGAACCACACTTATGCAAAGAAAAGAACAGTAGAGGACACATTGGTGTAGTGGGTTCTGGGCTTGGTGCTCTCACTGACTAGTGGTGTGTACTTAAACTTGTCTTACTAAAATGTTATTTGGGAGAATTGGCCTAGGTACTCTCTGTAAGCCTAAAGTCTATTCTACTTCAGCAATTCTATATTTGCTTGTCAAATTCTACCTCTTAATTTCTAACTAACTCTTCATTCATCATGTACCAGGTACTGTACTAGATGCTGGAAAGATAAAGTTCCAGCCTTCAGGGCTCAAAGACTAAGGGGGGAAATGATACCCAAATCGATACCCAAATCAATATTAAAACATCAATCTCATGATGAATGTCTGTACAGTGACATTCAAGCATAGACAAAGGAAAAATGAACCATCACAGAAGAGGTATTATCTGGGAGGGACCTCACAGAGATGCGGGAGTTTATTAGGCAGAGAAGGGGAAAGGACACGGCCAACAGGGACCACGTGTGAAAAAGACAGTGAGTTCAAGGACCTGGAGGGTTGCCCGGGAGGACAAAAAATTGTGGAGAAGGGAAAGGAGAGGGAGATGGTTAGAACCGTGTGACAGGCCACTGAACTGTTCTTAAGCAGCTGGTGCACAGATTAGATGTGTATTTTGAAATATGAATTTGGAAAGTTAACACAAAGGCGAGGCTTCCAGAAGGCAATCAGGGGAGCGAATATGAAGAGAGATGGTGGTGAGGCTGGATCTACCAAAAACATTAAGTGATGACAGCATTGTATCATTAACAGAAAAGAAACATGTATTTTATAAACACTGGTGATATTGGTGCCAGTGTCATTGTTTTGCTGGGAAAAATTGTTGTCCTGACTTATGTTCTAGTTCCCAAGGATGGCTACTACGTTTCCACATACAGAAAAGTTAAAATTGTACCTGTAGTCATGGCCCACCTTCTCAGAAAATACTGTAGATATGCTGGAGTGTTTCACTCAAAATTAACCTGAATCTCCCAATTTTTGTCCAAGAAACTATGAACGATAACCTAGACCTAGAAAATTGTGGGAGGGTAGTAAGGTGCTAATTGCTAACCTCTACCAGAGAGCAAGAATGTTACAATAAGAACCCTAATTCAGGTCTTCCTTGATTTCTTGGGCTGATTTTTATTGGTAACATAGACTCCAGCGACCATTCTCTAATCCACTTGAGGCCTAATCTGTTCACACTTGAATATATTATTCTTGCTCACAAAATATAACTTAGTGTTTTAGAATAAAATAGGACAGCTAAAGGAATGAGTTTGTTTTCTTAAAAGCCCAAATGGTTTTAGGCAATTCTTAGGACACTGAGGAGATCTACTCTGTTTCTTATTTTATAATTCTAATCAACCCTCACCTTCATGTATTTTATTTGGATAACACTGCTGTTTTATACATTAACTTGGAAACTTCTGAAGGAAATATTTTTATATAGGTCATTTGAAAAATTATGTGATCATGCTGTATGCTGCTCTGTCAACCTCTATTAAGTATAAAGTAAAATAGAACCTGGCTGGCTGCCCCATGCTGAATGCAACAATATGCCCAACCACAACACCCTATGTTTTCCTCTTTTTTTTTTAACCTGTTTCTGAAGAAGTGAGTGACATTAGCATCTGGAAACACCACTACTGTATCTGAACACTTTTATATGCATGTATGAGAAAATCACTGCTGCAAGTTCAAGTTCATTACAGCTTCATTTCAAGTTCCACCTGGGAATTAAACTTAAATTGAGACTGAAATGGGTTTTGTTATCCTTATTGTGCTGGTTAGAAAAAGATGCTTCATGGTGATAGGGAGAATGATTGTCACTGGAGCTGAAAACAGCGTTTCAGATAGTTCACCACACACACACACACACGCACACACACACACACACACGCACACAAAATAATATAAAAGTGAGATAATTCCAAAGATAGTCCAGAGGGTCCCATTTTTTTATTCTTGTGAACTGACTTAATTGTGGGTATCTGATTGACTGGACTGTGGATCTACAACACTTATTTTAATATTTTCCAATCAATTGCTAAGACTAGTGCTGTGATTGTAGGAGACTGGATAGTCACAAAAGATTCCTATATCATGCTTAAATACATCCACTGACAGCTAATGGCATTGTTGGGCATTGAGTATTTGGGAGATGGAGATAACAATACACGTAAGGGGCAGTTAATCTTTATTATGTAGTGTCTGTAAGAGCAGAATAGATGAAGGTCTCTATATCTGTGTTAACTTATTCAAAATGATATGTTCCACTCAACTTGTGTGGCTGCTTTAAAATCAGTCAATTTCAACTATAATCACTCACTAAAGATTGCCTACTAAGAGATAAGAGTGGCCAGGTATGTACATGTGTATATGCATGTGTGTGTGTGTGTCTGTGTGTATGTTAGACTCCACTTACTAGTTTGAAACTTCAAGATTCTTGATGTTAACTCACTATTTTAATCATTTTTTTGGGGACCTACTTTGTGCATTTATAATTCTAAAGTAATGCTAACTATGGAACTGATTGGCATGGAGAAAACAACCAAGAATGCCTTTTTCAACAGTGTGGTACATTAAGGTTTGATGGTTAAATAAGCCACTGTTAATACTGATAATCACTGACTTCTAAACAGCACCACCTAAAAAGAGATGAAACACTGCACTCATCCTTGTCATTTATAGTGATTCACATGAATCTGAGGTACAGATGGATTTCGAACATATTATGCAGAATAGGCTATGGTAAATATAATCATCTATCCCCAATTCATAAAGTAAAGCAGATCATTGTCAAATAAGAAAGTTATTTCCTATTGTTTATCTGATTCTTATATGCACTTTAAAATTAGATAATTTTCATTAAATTCTTAAAAATACTACAAAAATGAAATTAAGCTGATGTTTGAGTTAACTCAAAGGACTTTGATAGCTATGTCATATCCTAGCTCATCAGGATAAGTAATCATAAAGTGGTTAAAACTTAAGTGTTTTAAATAGCATTTGTTCAACATTGTATAATCTTATTTTTCTAAATGTTTCTTTTTCTGCAGAAAATTGTTTTCATGGAATATTAAAAGGATCCTTTAACACAGCAGTCCCCAAACTTTTTGGCACCAGGAACTGGTTTCATGGAAGACCATTTTTCCACTGACCTGGGGGTGGGGGCGATGGTTTAGGGATGATTCAAGTGTATTACATTTATTGTGTACTTTATTTCTATTATTACATTGTAATATATACTAAAATAATTATACAACTCACCATAATGTAGAATCAGTGGCAGCCCTGAGCTTGTTTTCCTGCAACTAGATGGTCACATCTGGGGGTGATGGGAGACAGTGACAGATCATCAGGCATTAGATTTTCATAAGGAGCTCACAGTCTAGATCCCTCGCATGTGCAGTTCATAATAGGGTTTGAATTCCTATGAGAATCTAATGTCTGTGCTGATCTGATGGGAGGCAGAGCTCAGATGGTGGCTGTAAATACAGATGAAGCTTTGCTGGCTCACCCACCACTCACCTCCTGCTGTGCAATCTGGTTCTTAACAAGCCATAGACCTGATAACAGGGGGTTGGGAACCCCTGCTTTAACCAAACCAAGACAGCAAAAAAAGAAGTTAGTATTTAAATAGGTTGAGTCTGAAATATTTTATTTTATGTGAGAGGCTTGAACTCTCTAAACATTGCTACCTTAAGTAAATCTGACTTTAAAAGGAATTCAAGCTATAGAAGATAAAATATTCAGTTGTCTCCCTTTTCTGAATGTTAAAACTTCAGGGAAACCTTTGATTAGGGAATTAGGCACACTGATTTATGCAACAGAGGCTATACAAATATAGGAAGGTGTTGTGGTACCTGGAAACATTTAATCTCACTAATGAAGTAAGTGATAGGAATATGAAGAAAGTCAACCTCAAGGACTTTTGATTCCCAGAACAGCGTAAGATTCAGGCCCCGGAAAGAAGCTACTTCTCAGATGTTTTGGTTGGTAACAAAGTGCCAAAAATATCTGGAAGCAGCTAAGCCTGAAAACACACACATATTTTACAAGGAAATGAACAGCCTCAAGTGCTAAAATGGATAAATCTAAATCTGCAAAGTGTTGGTAACATTAATACTTGATGTCCATGGTGATAACAGGGAACATTCATTAACTTGGAGGTCTGCTGGTTTCTAGTTGGCTTTGGGAATCTGAACAATACTGGTGACAAGAGTAAATTAAGGAGACACCAACTTTGAGCTGCATTTTACAACTCAAATATACCTTGTCTCTTGTTATGGTTACTTGGGAACCCTGAAGGCTCTGATCAGAGAGTTTTGACCCTTCATCTGCGATCCACACATGGTTGAGAGGTCATTTGTGCTAAATGCTAAGGAGATATGTTTTCTTTTAAATTTTAGAGTATGGTACTGTTTGTGATTATAGCGTACTCATATTCCAGAAAGACAGGCACCATTGAAGTAATTACATTGGGAAAAGATGGGAATATATAAATATCTCATCACACAAATAAAAAATTAGGAAACATAGTATAGCAAATTTCATATGGTCTTTTGTAACAATACATATTCTATTTTAATAGGATGTTAAAAATCACTCATAAGCCTTTCCTTTCTGCAGGATTTTATCTGTTTATTTCACTCTAAAGTTACAGAAACGTAACCTATAATCAAGTTCTTTATCAGCTGCCTCTTAACATAGTTTTTGTTATTCTTCCTCCTCAGTATTGGTTAGTGATGGAATGTGAAAATAAAGCAAACCTAGGGGTGCGCCCAAGATGGCCAAATAGGAACAGCTCCAGGTTCCAGCTCCCAGCGTGAGTGACACAGAAGACGGGTGATTTCTGCATTTTCAACTGAGGTACCAGGTTCATCTCACTGGGGAGTGCTGGACAATCGGTGGTGGTCAGCTGGTGCAGCCCGACCAGCGAGAGCTGAAGCAGGGTGAGCCGTCACCTCACCTGGGAAGCGCAAGGGGGAAGGGAATCCCTTTTCCTAGCCAAAGGAAACTGAGACACACAACACCTGGAAAATCAGGTAACTCCCACCCTAATACTGTGCTTTACCAAGGGTCTTAGCAAACGGCACACCAGGAGATTATACCCCACACCTGGCCTGGAGGGTCCCACACCCACGGAGTCTCCGTCATTGCTAGCACAGCAGTCTGAGATCTAACTGCAAGGCTGCAGCAAGGCTGGGGGAGGGGTGCCCACCATTGCTGAGGCTTAAGTAGGTAAACAAAGCCACCAGGAAGCTCGAACTGGGTGAAACCCACCGCAGCTCAAGGAGGCCTGCCTGCCTCTGTAGACTCCTCCTCTGGGGACAGGGCATAGCTAAACAAAAAGCAGCAGAAACCTCGGTAGAGGTAAATGCCCCTGTCTGATAGCTTTGAAGAGAGAAGCGGATCTCCCAGCACGGAGGTTGAGATCTGAGAAGGGACAGACTGCCTGTTCAAGTGGGTCCCTAATCCCTGAGTAACCTAACTGGGAGACATCCCCTACTATGTGCAGACCTACACCTCACACCTCACACGGCGGGGTACACCCCTGAGATGAAGCTTCCAGAGCAAGAATCAGACAGCAACACTCGCTGTTCAGCAATATTCTATCTTCTGCAGCCTCCGCTGCTGATACCCAGGCAAATGGTCTGGAGTGAACCTCAAGCAAACCCCAACAGACCTACAGCTGAGGGTCCAGACTGTTAGAAGGAAAACTAATAAACAGAAAGGACACCCACACCAAAACCCCATCAGTACACCACCATCATCAAAGACCAAAGACAGATAAAACCACAAAGATGGGGAAAAAGCAGTGCAGAAAAGCTGGAAATTCAAAAAATCAGAGCACATCTCTCCCTCCAAAGGAACGCAGCTCATCGCCAGCAATGGAACAAAGCTGGACAGAAAATGACTTTGAGGAGTTGAGAGAAGAAGGCTTCAGTTGATCAAACTTCTCAGAACTAAAGGAGAACTACGTAACCAGGGCAAAGAAACTAAAAACCTTGAAAAAAGAATGGATGAATGGATAACCAGAATAATCAATGCAGAGACGTTAAAAGAACTGATAGAGATGAAAACCATAACACGAGAACTATGTGACAAATGCACAAGCTTCAGTAACCGACTCGATCAACTGGAAGAAAGAGTATCAGTGATTGAAGATCAAATGGATGAAATGAAGTGAGAAGAGAAGTGTGGAGAAAAAAGAGTAAAAAGAAATGAAGAAAGCCTCTAAGAAGTATGGGATTATGTGAAAAGACCAAATCTACGTCTGATTGGTGTGCCTGAAAATGACGGGGAAAATGGAACCAAGCTGGAAAACACTCTGCAGGATGTCATCCAGGAGAACTTCCCCAATCTAGTAAGGCAGGCCAACATTCAAATTCAGGAAATACAGAGAATGCCACAAAGATACTCCTTGAGAAGAGCAACTCCAAGACACATAATTGTCAGATTCACCAAAGTTGAAATGAAGGAAAAAATGCTAAGGGGAGCCAGAGATAAAGGTCGGGTTACACACAAAGGGAAGCCCATCAGACTAACAGCAGATCTCTCGGCAGAAACTCTCCAAGCCAGAAGAGAGTGGGGGCCAATATTCAACATTCTTAAAGAAAAGAATTTTAAACCCAGAATTTCATATCCAGCCAAACTAAGTTTCATGAGTGAAGGAGAAATAAAAACCTTTATAGACAAGCAAATGCTTAGAGATTTTGTCACCAGCAGGCCTGCCCTACAAGAGACCCTGAAGGAAGCACTAAACATGGAAAGGAACAACCGATACCAGCCATTGCAAAAACATGTCAAAATGTAAAGTCTATCGATGCTAGGAAGAAACTGCATCAACTAACGAGCAAAATAACCAGCTAATATCATAATGACAGGATCAAGTTCACACATAACAATATTAACCTTAAATGTAAATGGACTAAATGGTCCAATTAAAAGACACAGATGGGCAAATTGGATAAAGAGTCAAGACCCATCAGTTTGCTGTATTCAGGAGACCCATCTCACATGCAGAGACACACATAGGCTCAAAATAAAGGGATGGAGGAAGATCTACCAAGCAAATGGAAAAAAAAAAAAAAAAAAAAAAAGCAGGGGTTGCAATCCTAGTCTCTGATAAAACAGACTTTAAGCCATCAAAGATCAAAAGAGACAAAGAAGGCCATTACATAATGGTAAAGGGATCAATTCATCAGGAAGAGCTAACTATCCTAAATATATATGCACCCAATACAGGAGCACCCAGATTCATAAAGCAGGTCCTTAGAGACTTACAAAGAGACTTAGACTCCCATACAATAATAATGGGAGACTTTAACACCCCACTGTCAACATCAGACAGATCAACGAGACAGAAAGTTAACACGGATATCCAGGAATTGAACTCAACTCTGCACCAAGTGGACCTAATAGACATCTACAGAACTCTCCACCCCAAATCAACAGAATATACATTCTTCTCAGCACCACATTGCGCTTATTCCAAAATTGACCACATAGTTGGAAGTAAAGCACTCCTCAGCAAATGTAAAAGAACAGAAATTATAACACACTGTCTCTCAGACCACAGTGCAATTAAACTAGAACTCAGGACTAAGAAACTCAATCAAAACCACTCAACTACATGGAAACTGAACAACCTGCTCCTGAATGACTACTGGGTACATAACGAAATGAAGGCAGAAATAAAGATGTTCTTTGAAAGCAATGAGAACACAGATACAACATACCAGAATCTCTGGGACACATTTAAAGCAGTGTGTAGAGGGAAATTTATAGCGCTAAATGCCCACAAGAGAAAGCAGGAAAGATCTAAAATTGACACCCTAACATCACAATTAAAAGAACCAGAGAAACAAGAGCAAACACATTCAAAAGCTAGCAGCATGCAAGAAATAACTAAGATCAGAGCAGAACTGAAGGAGATAGAGACACGAAAAACCCTCCAAAAAATCAATGAATCCAGGAGCTGGTTTTTTGAAAAGATCAACAAAATTGATAGACTGCTAGCAAGACTAATAAAGAAGAAAAGAGAGAAGAATCAAATCGACGCAATAAAAAATGATAAAGGGGATATCACCACTGACCCCACAGAAATACAAACTACCATCAGAGAATACTATAAACACCTCTATGCAAATAAACTAGAAAACCTAGAAGAAATAGATAATTTCCTGGACACTTACACTCCCCCAAGACTAAACCAGGAAGAAGTTGAATCCCTGAATAGACTGTTAGCAGACTCTGAAATTGAGGCAATAATTAATAGCCTACCAACAAAAAATAGTGCAGGACCAGACAGATTCAGAGCCAAATTCTACCAGATGCACAAGGAGGAGTTGGTACCATTCCTTCTGACACTATTCCAATCAATAGAAAAAGAGGGAATCCTCCCTAACTCATTTTATGAGGCCAACATCATCCTGATACCAAAGTCTGATAGAGACACAACAAAAAAAGAGAATTTTAGACCAATATCCCTGATGAACATCAATGCAAAAATCCTCAATAAAATACTGGCAAACCGAATCCAGCAGCACATCAAAAAGCTTATCCACCATGATCAAGTGGGCTTCATCCCTGGGATACAAGGCTGGTTCAACATACACAAATCAATAAATGTAATCCAGCATATAAACAGAACCAAAGACAAAAACCACATGATTATCTCAATAGATGGAGAAAAGACCTTTGACAAAATTCAACAGCCCTTCACGCTAAAAACTCTCAATAAATTCAGTATTGATGGAACGTATCTCAAAATAATAAGAGCTATTTATGACAAACCCACAGCGAATATCATACTGAATGGGCAAAACCTGGAAGCATTCCCTTTGAAAACTGGCACAAGACAGAGATGCCCTCTCTCACCACTCCTATTCAACATAGTGTTGGAAGTTCTGGCTAGGGCAATCAGGCAAGAGAAAGAAATCAAGGGTATTCTGTTAGGAAAAGAAGTCAAATTGTCCCTGTTTGCAGATGACATGATTGTATATTTAGAAAACCCTATTGTCTCAGCCCAAAATCTCCTTAAGCTGATAAGCAACTTCAGCAAAGTCTCAGGATACAAAATCAATGTGCAAAAATCACAAGCATTCTTATACTCCAGTAACAGACAAACAGAGAGCCAAATCATGAATGAACTCCCATTCACAATAGCTTCAAAGAGAATAAAATACCTAGGAATCCAACTTACAAGGGATATAAAGGAGAACTACAAACCACTGCTCAGTGAAATGAAACAGGACACAAACAAATGGAAGAACCTGCCATGCTCATGGATAGGAAGAATCAATATTGTGAAAATGGCCATACTGCCCAAGGTAATTTATAGATTCAATGCCATCCCCATTAAGCGACCAAGAATTTCTTCACAGAATTGGAAAAAACTGCTTTAAAATTCATATGGAACCAAAAAAGACCCCGCATTGCCGAGACAATCCTAACCCAAAAGAACAAAGCTGGAGGCATCACGCTACCTGACTTCAAACTATACTACAAGGCTACAGTAACCAAAGCAGCATAGTACTGGTACCAAAACAGAGATATAGACAAATGGGACAGAACAGAGCCCTCAGAAATAATGCCCCACATCGACAGCCATCTGATCTTTGACAAACCTTACAAAAACAAGAAATGGGGAAAGGATTCCCTATTTAATGAATCATGCTGGGAAAATTGGCTAGCCATAAATAGAAAGCTGAAACTGGATCCTTTCCTTACTCCTTATACGAAAATTAATTCAAGATGGATTAGAGACTTAAATGTTAGACGTAAAACCATAAAAACCCTAGAAGAAAACCTAGGTAATACCATTCAGGACATAGGCATGGGCAAGGACTTCATGTCTAAAACACCAAAAGCAACGGCAACAAAAGCCAAAATTGACAAATGGGATCTCATTAAACTAAAGAGCTTCTGCACAGCAAAAGAAACTACCATCAGAGTGTACAGGAAACCTACAGAGTGGGAGAAAATTTTTGCAATCTACTCATCTGACAAAGGGCTAATATCCAGAACCTATAAAGAACTCAATCAAATTTACAAGAAGAAAACAAACAACCCCATCAAAAAGTGGGCAAAGGATATGAACAGACACTTCTCAAAAGAAGACATTCATACAGCCAACAGACACACGAAACAATGCTCATCATCACTGGCCATCAGAGAAATGCAAATCAAAACCACAATGAGATACCATCTCACACCAGTTAGAATGGCGATCATTAAAAAATCAGGAAACAACAGGTGTTGGAGAGGATGTGGAGAAATAGGAACACTTTCAGTTTCAGACTGTTGGTGGTACTGTAAGCTAGTTCAACCATTGTGGAAAACAGTGTGGCAATTCCTCAAGGATCTAGAACTAGAAATACCATTCGACCTAGCCATCCTATTACTGCGGATATACCCAAAGGATTATAAGTCATGCTGCTATAAAGATACATGCACTCATATGTTTATTGCAGCACTATTCACAATAGCAAAGACTTGGAATCAACCCAAATGTCCATCAGTGACAGATTGGATTAAGAAAATGTGGCACATATACACCATGGAATACCATGCAGCCATAAAAAACGATGAGTTCGTGTCCTTTGTAGGGACATGGATGCAGCTGGAAACCATCATTCTCAGCAAACTGTCACAAGAACAGAAAACCAAATACGGCATGTTCTCACTCATAGATGGGAATTGAACAATGAGATCACTTTGACACAGGAAGGGGAGCATCATACACTGGATCCTATTGTGAGGAGGGGGTAGGGGGGAGGGATAGCATTAGGAGATACACCTAATGTAAATGGCGAGTTAATGGGTGCAGCACACCAACCTGGCACATGTATACATATGTAACAAACCTGCACATTGTGCGCATGGAACCCTAGAACTTAAAATAAAAAAATAATAAAAAAGTAAAAAAATAAAAAATAAAAAATAAAGCAAACCTTCATGCAAGCAAGTAGCTGAATTTATCTATTTCTACTTATGATTCAAAAAAGATAAAGCCCAAGTGGCTATTTTAAAACGTAGTTTGACATATACACTCCCAGTGTTGGACTTGAAATTAAGAGGTCAGCTGGTATTGGTATGAACATTAACAAAGACCTATAGGCTAAACAAGAAATAGTTTAGCCTCTTTCTAATTTGCCTGGGTATAAAGATTATGGATAATCTCACATATTCACAGGCAAACAATGAAGGCACAAAATCCAGGGCTGGTAATATTCTATTTCCTTGAACTATTCATGCTAAAATTATATCAAAATTTGCCTTTTTACTCCTTAAAACTTTCTGCATATCCATTACCGCTTTGTGTATTGCCCATTCTGCTTATTAAATATTTCTAGAATCTACAGTGCCCACAATTTAGCAAAAATTTTATATCTATATCTCAATATCTACTATTCCTTAAGACCCAACTGAAACGCTCCAGGCAAAGACAGCATCATAGGGTGTCAGCTTCCTCCTGTGAGCATGTATTGCACTTTCTGGATTCAACCAGATGGCATTCACAGCATGCAGCCCTGCATTTTCTCCATTTTGTATTTCTTTCCTACCCTACTAGACTGGAGTTAGTTTAGGGCAAAGAACATATTTTATCTACCTAATGTGCCATATACTAAAGAATCATATATAAAAATACAAGTCAAGGTCCTCTAACGGAACTAAGTGCCGTTCTAACAAGTAGTATCCTGTATTTGGGCCATGCATATCCTAGTTACTCCATAAATAAATGCACTATATCTTAGTAAATTTCAGGAGCTTATGATCACAATATTTAAATTGAGGGTAATCATTATTTGATATTTTATACTGATTTGACATTTTCATCAGATCATATTATTAAGAAGCCTTGAAACTGAGGACTAATTCTGGTGTCTTGGACTCACTCAAATAAAAACAACCCCTCATTTTCAAAAATGGTTTTAAAATACATAGCACAATATTACTATGCCATTATTTCTCAGATTGTGCTTGATTTTTTCTTTTTCCCCGAAAGCAACTTTGAGAAGCAATTCCAGGTTCACTCTGTTGTCTATTCCAAAAGCATACAGTAGCACAAGAGACCACACACTCTCCAGTTCAGTATTCCATTTAAGGCACTGCAGAATTCATATACCACTCTCATATACCATTCAACACTTACGAATGAAATACTTAGAAATGGGAAAGGTTCAAGACTTTTAAAAACAAAATAGCAAACTAAAAATTCTACTTTTCAGAAGTAATATTTTAAATGTCACTGCCAATTTTAATCCAATGTTAAAAATCTATTGAGAATTCTTGGACAAAAATCAACTTATCTGTTGTAAGATGTCTAGTTCTAATACAGTTTTCCCTATTTCTAAGAAGAAAGGATTGAGATTGGGTTGAGCAGCAATGGTGTTTACAACTGAGAGGTGGACACAACTAAAACTGAAACTAATGGGAATGATTATGTTTTTGTTTCACAGATTTCTCACCCAAATATAGTCTTGCCTGCCGCTGTCTGATAAACTATAAAGCAGAAAAGTGCAGGCAGGTTAGAAATCACCTAAAAACCAAATCAATGTGTTTGTGGAGGGAGATAAGGGCTTATAAACCTGGATACTTAGTCACTTTTCTAGTTTTTCTTAAGGTCATTACTTTGTCAGAGAACATAACTTGATAAAGTAATCAACTTTTAATATTTATTGTCAATACATCCCAATCATAGGCATCTAGCAAAACATGGTGACATTTCTAGAGTAAGCAATAACTTTTTAAAAATGAGAATCATCAGTGTCTCCTGTGGGTGGAGGGTGTTCTTTCTTATCTATCCAGTAATAATACCAGCTTAAAGTTCACTTTCTCCCTGTAGCCCCTGACAGTGCCCCATACTTTTCTTACCCCTCCTACTTGCTTAATTGTTCCCTTATTTCTGTTTCCAAAAGCAGAAATTCTGTTTCCATTAAGGAGTTTGTACTTAATACCCTAAAATACTTAATTTATCATTATGTATCTGTATGTGATTCTCTTTCAGATTTTGAGGTTTTTCATGAGAAGGAACACAACGTACTCATATACGCATCTTCAATGCAAAGCATTGTGCTTGGTAAATAATATGCACTCAAAAATTGCTTACTTGTTTGATATAAGAGAGTGTCCAGAACCATATACTCTTTATGGTATATGGAATCTGACATAGTGGAATAATAACCCAGAATAAAATAACATATTTTTGGAAGAAGCAACGCCTAGTCAACTAAATCAACCAAGGTCAGCCTATATAGGCTCTAAAGCATTTTGGGGCAGTAGGTAGACCCTTGAGACATGACTACATTTTACCAGTGGCATAACATATAGCTAGTTTGGGGGACTGATTTGCCAGTTTATTTTCCAATTCTGTACTCTGGGTGGATCTTCTTGAAGACAAGCTGGTTCTGGGTAACTGCAAATATTTACTGGTATTCTGTTCCCTTTGACAGCATTGTGCTACTCAGTCAGTGGGAAGGTCAAGTGAATTTGAACAAAGTTAAATTGCCTACCTCATCAATTTTCAAACTTAGTCAAGATTTTGTGGTCTGGCTTAACTCAAGAATTAACCACAAATTAGTTATAGAATGACTGCTTGCTATATACACATGACTGATTTTTGGTTTTGCACCTTTCATGATTTTACAGTGCAGGAATCTCACCCTGCACAAAGAAACTGCCCCATGGAATTTCTACTTTAAAAGTTTATTTACTTATTTATATAAGTGTTTGGTTGCAGAGCCCGAAATCATTTATTAATTTGCTATCATTGGGTATAAGTATATCCTACCAAAAAACTCAGTTGCATTTCTTAAAGCACAGGAAATATATAATGCTCATTTAGGCCACCGTACTTACTTGATGGCTAGAGCCAATTAGAATAAAAATGTATTCATTTATATTTCATTGTACAATATCAAGTACCCCAGAACAACTGAGGAAAAACCTTGCTAGATGACAATATATACCACAAAGGACTACAGTTTTAAATTTATTACATAGTGAGACAAAGTTCCTTTAAAAAGGTGATGCATTTTATGGATACAGGAATGAAGAGATGAATGTAATTTATCAGCCAAGGCTCTTGGAAGCTAGGACTCAGAGTAAAAGGGCCTGGTTCCACCACATCTTAGCTGTAAGGCCTTTTGCATGTCATTTAACCCCTCTGTGGCTGTTTCTTTAAGACTTAATCCATAGGTTAAAAATCCATAGAATTAATCCACAAGTTAGAAGATTTAATTCACAGATAACACCCTGCCTGTCTGGAGGCCATACCATCTACCCTGGCCATGGGGCCCCAGCCATTAGAATTAGAGCAATTAATATCTGTAAAGTAGTTAGAAAAGTGCTTGCTACTTAGTAAGCACTATACAACTGGAAGAAAAAAGGGAAAACAGGCAGACCTTTGTCTTATTTTACTCTGTGTTCTTCACATTAAATTTAGAACATAGTAATTGATCTTGCTCGTAATTACTTATAAAGAGTATTAAAATGCAGACTGCATTGAGAAATGATGGCAATATCTTTCAGGAAGAGCAGAACTTGGACCGACTTTCACATCTTAAAGGGATTTTAAAAATTAAGCAGAACACAGAAACCATATTCCAATATTTGACAGGCTGACCTAAGGAAGGTGATGGTTGATCCAGGCAGGTGAATGGATCAATAATCAGAAGTCATGGGGTAACAGATTTCAGCTTAACAAGAAGATAAGTTTTATAAATCACATAGCTGTCCAAAAATGGAATGGGTTGATACCCAAAGTGACAAACTCCCTGCTATTGTACATGTGCAAGTAAAGGTTAGCTGACAATCTGTCAGGGATGTTGTAAAAAGAATCCCTGCCTTACTTGGCAGGGTCACTAGGTAATCTCTAAGGTCCTTTCCAAATGCTGCAGTCTTAAAATACCATTAGCAAAAAAAAGGTATGGGTACATAGAAATGGAAGGAGTTTGAAAATTGACTTTTAAGAGAATAACAATTAATGTGTAAATAAACATTTTATTCTGTTACCAAAAACTTGTGATGTTTCACTACCCCATGACAATAAAAAGCAAAGTATATAGTCTGACATATTTGGGAAAAATTAATTTATACCTATTCTTTTCTCAATTTATTTTAATGAGATACACAAATGTTGGAATTTTAAAATTAATACTAAATTTAGTGGCTGAAAAGATAGCATACGAATACACATATATCTCAGGAGTCACAACAATTGGGTCATTTGAATGAAAATGAGGTTTATAAACGTGATCAAATTAGATTTAAGCAAAAAGCATTTAAATAATTTTTATATATTTTATGTACTAAATACAATGAATAGCATGATAAATATATAAAATATAAAATGTTATATATAAATGTATATATGTACATATATACATACACACACACGCACACACATATATATATATATATCTGTAACTTTGGTCTCCAAAGCAAGTAAAAGTAATATGAAAAAATTCATTCCAATTTACTTTTCAATTTCAGTTACTTTATTTGGATCACAAGTCTTGCAAGTATGCTAAATTCATTTTGTCAAACAAAAGTGATTATCTGAGATAGCGTTAGTTAGACTATTTCCTCAAACACAGAGATCTAACCTTGCTCTAGTAATTCTGTATAAATTATCACTGTTGCTCAGAGAAGCATATCTCCTTGCAGTGGAATCAGTTCAGGTGCATAAAGGGAACATCCTATGGCATCCAGTCTGTCTATTCTTGCCTGCCATCACACTATTATACCATCACACCATCATACCAGGGAGAATCACAGAGCTTTCACATTAGGTTCAAGGTGCAGAGTCTTCAATTGAAAAACCTACCAGAAAACTCAACTGAAGGACTGGTATAGAGTTAAGAACAATATCCAGATTAAAAAATAATTACTTCATTAGGCTGGGCATGGTGGATCATGCCTGTAATCCCAGTACTTCGGGAGGCCGAGGCGGGCAGATCACCTGAGCTCAAGAGATCAAGACCATCCTGGCCAACATGGTGAAACCCCGTCTCTCCTAAAAATACAAAAATTAGCTGGGCGTGGTGGTGCGTAGCTGTAGTCCCAGCTACTCGGGAGGCTGAGGCAGGAGAATTGCTTGAACCTGGGAGGCAGAGGTTGTAGTTGAGATTGCGCCACTGCACTCCAGCCTGGGTGACCCAGCAAGACTCTGTCCCCTACCACCAAAAAAATAAAACAAGAATTAAAATAAAAAAATAAAAAAAATCTTTATTAGATGAATACACTCCTTAACATAAGATACTGCAAAGTTTTGGATCAGAAGGTATCTAGTTTGCCTTTCAACACTGATCCAACAGAAACACATATCTATAGACCTCAGGTACATATTCTGAGAGAAACGGGGAAATACGTTAACTACACTTTTGTAGGCACTTCAGTATAATTTTTGTCTAACGTTGAAATACTGAACCTTTAATTTAGATTTATTGGTGCCAATGGGGACATAAAGCTTTACAAGGATAAAGATGCAAAAGCCTTCTTTTATATGTAAGAATGCTGATTCAACATTTATTTTTTTCAGGGATGTGGCAAAAATATCAGATTGCCGAGCATTTTCCTTAGAGGAGAAGTCAATATCTATGAGGAGTGCTGACTACTTACCTTGTAGCTACTTTCTTTCTTAACTGCTGGTGGAAATAGTCCAGATGATCTGCCTGAATGCAAAGCTTACCTTTGTAGGGAAGAGAATGCCCTGCCTGTCTGAAGATGCATACTATCTACCCTGCACAGGAGCCCAAGCCGTGAGAATTAGAGAGGGAAGTTCGCACATGCTTTTACCTCGTCAGACTCTAAATGAATTAAAAAGCTTCTTTTTCTCTTCTAGTCCTCCACACACATAAGTCCAGATTCTTCCAAGACTCTTTTAGTTTGTTTTTTCCTTGATTGTGATAAATGAAATTGAAATTTTGCTTCCTTTTCAAACTCCAGAAGAAAATGTGTTCAGAAACGTATTGACAAAACATGCTAATACCATTTTAACATTTAGTTGGAGATAAGGATATTCAAAGGGCAACTACTAAATTTAAAATTGAGCTCAAAATTTTAAAAATATACACATATAAATTTATTTTCCCTAGTACTAGTGTGCTGACATCCTAAAATCCCTAAGGCTTTTTAAAAAATGGGATATTTTTCATCTTCTTTTCATCTTAGCACTAGGCCAAGGTTATTAGTATACTTTTGTTATTCAGGGGATGTGGGCAAAGATAGCAAAATACACATATACATATTTATGATAAAACTAAATAAAGCATACTGCAAAGAAATGTGACTTTCTTTTACCTTGCCATAAATAGAAATGCAACAGAGTTTCCACTTTCCGTTATGGTCTGAAATCATAACCTCTGTGATGAAATTGTAATTTATAAACTAACTTTAAGGATTGCATAATGGAAGGTTATAACTGACTACATGAATATCAAATATATAATTTTCTGAAAATAGACTTATTTCAACCCCAAATGCCCCATGATTTAGAATTAATTTCTAATTATGTACAATGTCTATGTACTATAATAACTCAACCTTCAAGACTAAATCCTTGCTACAACACTGTTGTAAGGCAAAGTTATATGTAATCACATAATCTATTTTCTTCTGAAACATCACATCTTTTATTATTCAGTGTATTAAAAGTCAGCTCGATTCTCTGTTCAGAAACCACACGATACATTAGCAGCTTTTACGTTATTAACATACACAATAAAATTGTATGTATGTAGTCAAACCACAGAAGAAAAAAAAGATGAAACTCATCAAATGCTTGTTGGAGTGTGGGCTTCCACAGTCTGTCAACCATGTGTTTCTCATGTGGTCAAGCTGAATCCATGGTAGGGCTACGCAGTGGTCTCGGTTGCCATTTAACTTTATGACCAAGTAATACTTAACAATATGTACCTTGCACATATGCATATGAGATTTTTGTTATATGAAAGGTTTTTTTTTTTTAATGGCGACTATAGATACTAGGAGTTTTCAATAAATCTATTTCAAGAGGAGCTGCTATAAAATTGGTTCATTCTTGTGAAGTGGAAGGCATTTTCCCCTTTATTTTCTGGCAAAAATAATATATCTTGACAGCTCTAATATGTCTTTTTCTCACTTTTGTTCTAGTCTATTTTCCTCAATAGAAAAAATCTTTATCACAAAATCAAATAAAACTAATGGTGTTATAAAATTCTGTGAATTTATGTTATAAAATTAAATTGTGAAACAAAACTGAACAAAAGATGACATCTATTGTATTTCTATTTTCAAAAACAAGAACAGTCAAGGTGATTTGAAAACTCGAAAGCATATAATAAATATAATGGCATTAGTTTCTCAAATAGTTGAGAAAACAGACACCATTTTGAAAACACATAAATTCAGATGTGAGAAAACAGATATTTTGCAGTTTGAAAAAATTTAGTATTTTCAGCTTGTATTGAAGGTTACTAAGAGTAAATTTAGGAAGAGTCTTTAGTATAGGATATAGTGAATAGTTTATGTGATTTTGTTTTTATTTAAGTATTTACACCCTGCCTTATTCCAAAAAGAATTTAAGGCAGTTTACCTGAATACATCAAATTCAGTAAGATATCAGGAATAAAAAGTGAGAAAGAAACAGTAAATGCAAGAGTAATGTCATAAAATGGAGCTAAGAATGAGGCCAACACACACACACACACACACACACACAAACACACACACAGTGAAAGCCTATTAAAGAATGTTGTACATTTGAAGTAGATGAATCACAAAATTGGCCCTGAGCTTTTTAGTAGTCTCTACAAAAAGGAAACTACAAAATTAAAGCCCACCTGTACACATACAATCACACATCGCCCCACCCCAGACAAACACATATGCACATGTGCACCTGTTTTGTTGTGGGGAATCATTCATTAGCCGAATGTTAATGCTCTGGGAATGACTGCACAGAATACTCACAAAGAGGGAACTTTACAGAGGAATTAAAAATGTCTGACAACATGGATGCACCTGGAAAATATTATGCTAAACGAAAGAGAGCATTCACAAAAGACCACAAATTGTATAAATCTATTTATATGAAATGTCCAGATGAGGCAAACCTAGTGGTACCCAAGGGCTGGGGGGATGGCATTTGGGAAGACACTGGTAATGGAAATGGGGTTTCATTTAGGAGTGCCAAACAGGTACTAAAATTATTGTAGTGATTGGTATACAAATCTGTCAGCATACTAAAACTACTGTAAAAAGGGTAAAACACTGTACCCTTTAATATGTTTACTGGTTTATTATAAAGTTATTACAAATAATACAGATGAAGAGATGTGTGGGGCGAGGTATGAGGGAAGGGATACTGAGCTTCCATGCGCTCCCTGGGTGCACCGCCCTCTAGGAACCTCCATGCGTTCAGCTATATGGAAGCTCTATGAACCCAGTTCCCTTGGATTTTTACAGAAGCTTCATGATATTAGCATTCCTTTCCCCCAAGAGCGTAGAGCACGACCTGCTCTGGGAAGAGTCTCATGACCCACCGTCTACACTGTACACTTTAAATGGGTGGTTGTTATAGTCTAGTAAGTACATGTGAATTGTATCTCAAAAAGATGTTAAAAATGTATCAATATCCTTACACTAGGCAAGTGGTTATCAAACTTCAGTGCACATCAGAATGACCTGGTGAGCTCATTAAAACACTGATTGCTGGGCCCCACTTGTAGAGTTTCTGGTCAAGTAGTTCTTGGAAGGGCCTGAGAATGTGCATTTCTAACAAATTCTTGGATGATGCTGATGCTGGAATCACTCTCTGAGAACCAATGCAACAGATGATATGAATAATGGAACTGACTTTTTTTTTTTTAAAAAAACTTTCCTCAATATAGTTTGAGGACATCACAGCCATTCACAGTTTAGTAAAAACAATGTGGCAGGAATCTGCTATGACAAAGAAGCAATAATAACAGTAATAACAGTCATCACCGCACATCAGTAATAGCCATGACAGCATTTAATATTTACTAATCCTCACTGTGTAACAAGTACTATATTAACTCCATCAGTGATCATTGTTTCTTCTAGCGCTCATGACAACCCTATTAGATGAGGATGCTGGTGAAATTATCACTACAATATAACAGTTTGACTTTACCAATTGCTTACTGTGAACTATATCCAGTTACCAATTTCTTTGTATATGTTGTTTCATTTTACAGATAAAGAACCTAAGGTAGAATTTCATTCCCACTGCTAAGAAGTGAAGAAATCGGCAGTCTAACTCAAAAGTCGTTCCTTTTAACCACTTTATGTGCCATAGAGGGGCAGCCTGCTCTTTGCTGAGCTGGCCTAATTGTTAGATTTTAGGGTATTCAGAGCAGTGATTACCCCCAAATAATGCTGTGATAATTTGAGAGATATCACATGTGATTTGTTACTAATAAAATACCAATTTTGCAAATGATATGCTTTATAAATTACAGTTTTGATCCCCATAATGATGTCATTCACACTCATATGAGTTTTGATATGTTCACTAAATGAAAGAGAATGGGGTGTAATTATGCATAATGCATCTTTGCTCACAGGACTTTAGACCATTATCCTTTGCGCATTAGTATATGATGCCCAGCATTTGAACTTCTCTGTCATCTGTGGTCTTCTGATCAGGAGAAAAGCTTGCAACATTTGGGTGCTTTTTCCTAAACACAGTTGCCTCCTAGTCCAGTTTTCTTTAGAAATTGGCTTGTGAAGCCATCCAATTTGTTCTCTTGAACAGGTGTCTGGAGCACTATAACCAATATTCAAGTTAGGAGAAGGGCTGAAACCACTTTATGACAGTTTTTACCAGAGTATAGCAAGCGTTCTGATGGAAGACAAGAAGTTTCAGACCGTATACTGATAATTCATTGAATTAATAGTTTTGGATTTCTTTGTATGTGAGGACAAACATAACAGGCACATTGAGTATATGAATTCATGGATATCATTGGCTAGGACAAGGCAGCTGGTGTTTGTAGAAAAAATCATTAGGTGGTGAAATGAAAATTACTTCCTTGATTCTCTTGTCTCAACCTCCCAGGGGCATAAACAGACTCTAGGTTTTGGCATAACTGCTCTCCATAGATCATTCAGGTTTGGGCTGCCTGAATCTCAGTCTTCTTTAGTGAAAATGAGGCCTTTTCCTGGACTAGTTCTTGCTACACCTCATTTTCCAAGTGCAAAGGCATCAATCATCTCCCTAATCAACTATAGGTTTTTGTTTCTCAGCTGGAAGTGTGTTTCCCTTGTCTAAAGTGGAGCCCTGTCCCCTTTCCTGCTAAAAAGCCTCATATCATGTCACAGGCTCCCGTCATAGCATGATGCATTCTCTGTCCAAACCCAAGAGATGCGCCTGTCTTATTCCACTGTGCTTTCATTTAAACAATACAAATAAAGCATATTTTAAAAAAATCACACCACTCCTGAAACAGTGTCTTCTAAATGTAACTTAAACACAATAGGCCAGTGGTTTATTTATAAACCCTGGAAACCTTTCCTAATTTGCAATTATGTGCAAAACTCCACTATGTGAAACATTGAAGATGAGATGAGTGAGAATCTGGATGGTCAGTCAATATTTAGACAGATATTTAATCTTATTTTGTGTTACTGAGAAAGTATAACTTAAACAAAGATAGCACTTTCCATCCATCACATGATTAAAAACTCTTACAGTACAAGTATTGGGATGTGTGGAGACATGGGAGCACATGTGCATGGCTTGTGGCTTATAAATTAGCATAGCTATTTGGAAAAGCAATCTGGCAGCATCTAGCAAAATTAAAAATACAAACGCCTTACCACCCATTCTACTTATGGGTTTATATACATGGATATACATGGGAGAATGTCTATTACAGTATTGTTGGTAATGGCAAAACATCAGATATTTTGGGCACTAGAAAAATTGTGGTCTATTTATTCAAGTGAGTATTACACAAGTTTAAAAGAAGATAACTAGATATAAAATAAATAAACACCGATCTCAAAAACTTGATATCAGCTGAAGAAAATAAGTTGTTCAATGTGGCACACATTACAACATTTATGTAAGCAAAACCACTTGACGAGTGTGATGAGTGAATAAGCACTACTCTTATCCACTTAGATAACCCTAATACAGATTTTCCTAACTCCTGGCAACTTACCTAAATTGTCTGCATCCTCAAGACACAGTTTGGGTTCTACCTCCTCCAGGACACCTCCTGGCCACAGTGATTCTTTTTATCCTCTGAACTGCTTAATAATGAATGCTTCCTACACTTTGGACTCATTTATCTGATTCTGTTCTTGCGGGAATTAGCAGTTTCCCCATACAGGATGCTTAGTGTTATTCTTAGTGCATAGTAAGTCCTCATTGACTATTAGCAGCTGTTATGATTTCAAATGCGTTTCTCCGTTTGTATAGCATGGTACTCTGCCACAGCAGATATACAAAAGATGTTCACTTTTGACTATGAAAATGATGACCACATATTTCTATTAATGATCTATTTTCCCAACTCACCTCCAGAGGTGGGTCTGCTGACACATTTTACAGGATATTCTAACTCGCCAATAAAAGCTGTGGGAATTCAGGAGTTAGACATTCACCAGTTCCACAAACTGAGTGCTGAGTGTTGCTCTCTGGGGGCCTCAGATATGCACTAACCCCAGCTCTAAGCTTAGCTGCTTCTAGATTCCCTGATGCTATAGCTAGGGCTCTAGCAAGATTTCCAAACCCTGTAGCCCACTGTCACTGAGAGAAAATTTAAGGCTTTTAGAAAGCAAATGTTAATCCTGGGACATTTTTCCTAAGACCCCGAAGACTAGGAGAACTCCCCCATTTTAGCAATATCCAAGGATGCACTTTTAGAGAAAAATGGGATAAGGAAGAACAAGCAGGGTAGATAGAAATGGGGAGAGTGTAGAGAGCAAGGGTAACATTTCTCAGCAGAACACTTCACGCCCACTGGGTGCAGAGAATGTAAGTAAGTGATCTCATTTATCACAACACTCAAAAGAGGGCGACGGAGCATCATCTTACCTTTACACATTAGGAAACTGAGGCCTTGAGATTAATTAATGTGTCTACCACTACATAGATAATTAGTGTTAGAATAAGGAATTAACTCCAGGTCTTCCTGGATTTAAAAACCTGTATTTGTGGCAGAAGTTAAATGTATTTGCTTCAGTTAGATTCATTTATATTGTATTTGATTTTAAGTGAAAACATGTTTCACATCCTTCTACGTCTAGGCACTTAGTTAATAATTTTGGGAGTTGAAAGAAGTGGTTGACTTGGAAAGGTGTGTATAAAGCTGATGGCTGCTCTGAACTATGGCCTCCACGCTCACAGGGTCTCAAGTTGCTACAACTGGAAAACAACCCTATCAACAAAAGAAATTAAGGGAAAGAAATAGACCTCAAAATCATTATTTTTCTGTCAACAGAATACTATGACAACCTTGTCAGGCATGAATATAGGAAGAAGATCCACTAAAATCAGCACATACATTTTGCTCAGGAAGTTGGAAGTCCTTTGTAGGCCATTCTTTGATTTCCCCAGGAAGGTTAGTTCTCTTCTGGGGTTTATAGTGGATGGCTTATTAAAAGCTACTTGCTTTAACATGATTTCTAAGGATGTACACATTCTTTGCAGTATCTTTTAACTCACCTTCAACTGAAGTAAAAACAGCCCAAATAAGGTCAATTTTCATGTTTTTATTAATAACCCTGAGTTGAAGGTGACTCTTTCTCAGCTTACTCCTGTTATTTGCTGCAAATACTGACTGAAGTAATGTAGCAAACACACCACTGAAACTCTCAAGGGAGGAGACAATACTTAGCATTCGCGGAAAAACTGTTCCCAATTACGATGTTCCCTACAAACGCATCTCTTTCAAGTAGTCAAAAAATAGCTGCAAACTTCAATTACCTATGTTTACAATGCTTATAATTCTCTTTAATATTTGAAATAGGATATAATATGAAATAATAGCAGCTCTTCTCCGAGTACAATCAAAAACAAAGAAAAAAATAAGCTCAAGTGGAAACAAGACTAAAGACAGAAGGAAGAAACTTTTCTATTTCAACAATTGAACTACATTACTTAAAAGTGAACCCTACAAGGGAAGAAGTCATACAAACACATCTTTTACAGACATCAATTGGTTAAGAGTCATTTACTTATAAAGCAGAATACTTCATAAATTATGCTCCCCCAACAGATAAATTACAGGTGCAACAGTTGAGAATATGACATTTAATAAATGAAACTCAATAAGGCCAATGGGCCTTTTAAGTCTCTTATAAATTAAATATTTACTGAAATAGAATGACTAAAGCCCTGTATTGCAAGGGTGATACATAAGTACATGCTGAAACTTACCCTGAGTCTTCCTACTAACAGCATATTAACTATCCTAATTTTAAGGAGCCATGACAGATTGAGAAAGTAATGTAGTATAAAACAAAAGACAATTGAGAACTATGGTGTCACATTATTACTTTGTATAGCCATCATCCTAGAGTTCTTGTTAAGGAAAAAAACAGTACAATGGTATTTTTGTTTTAATTTACTTTATAGAGGCATTAAATGTCCCTATACAATTATTTTTTGTTAAAATAGTTTTCTAGATTAATGATGGTCAATGAGGGTTAAGAATCACTATTTTGGTCTTAATGATATAGTCAACCACTAAGAGAGCCTTACAGAGTCAGATCACCCAGACACCTTGTGTTAATCTTCTATTCTGAAGAGGCATTTATGCCATTTCATCAAACAGATGGTACTCAAAAGTCCATCAGGAGTGTGCAGCTGAAAGTAATACTGGATATGTAGAAAAAAGGAAGTCTGAATTTTTTGCCAATTGTACAAAGGGTGGATTCAGGTGGTGAGCTGAAATGGTTTCTTTATTGCCTATTTGTTTTTGAATTAGGATAATAAGACTTTTCTTTCATATTCTGCAACTTGTGCTTATCAACATGTGACAATCAAGTGATAACTTCATATGCTTAATTTAAAATGCCTATGTATGCACAATACCACCTAATACATAGGACCCGAAACTTTTAGAAACCCGTGTCATTCATGTATTCCTTTATTGTATATTTATTGAGAAAAAAATGATACTGTGTTCACTGGGTACTGTTTTCGGTACTGGAAATATAGTAGTGAACAAAAGGAAACAAAAGTCTCTACCTTCAGAGAGCTGCTTCTCCTGTGGGGATTTCTGAATAAGAACCAGATGGAGCTTTATTTACTTTCCTTTATATACCTTTACTCATCATAAATAATTTGAAACTGCTACAGAGATAAGCATATACAACAGAAAATAATTAATGTAGCTATGGAAAAAATAAAACTAAATAAAGAGTGATATGATAACCTTGGTGAACTTTATTTTTCCCTTGAATTTTTACGATGAAGGAAACCTGGTGAATTTTTAAGAAATCCAGATAAAATAGCCTGGAAGGTGATTGGAATAATTCAAAGGTAAAATAAACTGCAACTGATATTAAATAAAATTAAAAGTTGCAGTAAATTCAAAAACATACAAATCAAAGCCCCTTAAAACACTGATTTTTAAAAATCCAGAGTTGTTCCCCAGAATGTCTGTAAAGTTCTTAAAAAATTAAATTCTGGGACCCATCTCAGATCTTCTCAATTATAATCCATGTGGGGGTCTAAACATATGTATTTTGTTTCAGTATAGGACATGTTATTTTATTATAAAATTGAACCCAAGATGATGATAACTTAAACTACATCTTGATATACTTTTAAAAATAGATTTAGGGGGTACAGATGCATCTTTGTTACATGGACATACTGCATAGTGCTGAAGTCTGGACTTTCAGTGTAAACACCACCTGAATAGTGTACATTGTACCCAACAGGTAGTTTCTCATCCCTCACTCCCTTCCCGTCCTTCCACCTTTTAACACACCAATCAAACATACGTATTTTTTAAAAGTTACAGTTCATTTAAAAACCACTGTCTGAAGGGTGGGATTTGATAGATGGCAGAGTGAGGAGCTAGGCAAATCTGCTTCCTCTCTAAAAACTTAACTGTAAAATATTGTCAGAACCCAGAGTTTTGGGACCCCGGTAATCAATCAGCATTAAGCAGTAACTTGAGAAATGTTTATTCATGAACCACTGTTGCATGTGGGGTAGGAAATCTGTTAAGAGTTATATGTATAAAAGTATTGATAAGAAATTTCTAAGGTAATTTATCTTAAATTTTATGATTATTTCTAGATATATAATACATATTAGCATCAAAAATGTTTATTAAAAACCTATTCAGGGATTGTGATGCTTCCATAATTAACACAGCATTTGCAAACACTTGCACATTTTTAAAGTGCTATTTACAGAGCTGATTTTCTTAAATAGGGAAGATATTGCATTTGAAACCTTATTTACAAGAGCTGCCAGGACACTTTATTTCAACATATGCTATTGTAGTCCAACTTTATGTCATAAAATATTCACAAACATAAAACTACAAGGATCATAATTAACTAGATTATACTGCACATGGAAAATCAGAGTATTAACATCACAGCCCTTGATTTTTTTTATTTTTTTAACCAACATTATTTAGTGATTACCATGTGCCAAACATTGTTAATTCCTGTACATGTATCAATTCATTTTAACATCACAGCCCTTGATTTTTTTTATTTTTTTAACCAACATTATTTAGTGATTACCATGTGCCAAACATTGTTAATTCCTGTACATGTATCAATTCATTTAATCCTCGAGACGCTCCTAAAATGGAGCTACTATTATCATGTCTGTTTTAAAAGATGAGGAAACTGAGAGGTAGCAAGAGGTTGAGTAACTTGCCCTAAGGCACTAAGAGGTCGTGAGAGACTAACTTGCCTATGGGTAATGGCATATAGCCTGGATTCAAATTAGCTGGCTCCCAAGCCTTATGCTCTTACCTACTCTGCTGTGTTGCCAGAGCTTGTAAACCTATGATCCTGTGTTGTGAGGCAAAATACCCAGAGGGAAATGAAGGCAGTTATTAAAGAAAAGAACACATCTTATTTTATTTTACATACGTGCATACATATATACACAAATACAGGTCACACTCACACTCTGGCACTGTCCTCATATACACACAAAACCAAAAGAAGAAGATCACCAGAATACTAGGGATTTCAAGTTAAGCCTTTAGTGTTTTAGATTAAATTTCTAGTGCCTTACCTTAAAAACACAAAAATGAATCATCACAAATGCTGTGTCATGGGCAAATGTATTGCATATATAATGTCAATCATAGGCAATACCAAAATATGTTGTTCTATAGTATAACATGTCTAGTATACATATAGCCTTTATTTACCTGTTTGAATTATTTTATTTCTAATTTAAGGGTTCCCTCTTCTATCTTAAATAAACAGACAGCAATTTCATCTTCCAGAAGATTTGTTACCTAAATCAGTTTAGTCCCATGGTGTACCTGGCCTATAATATCATGCATTCCTGCGTTTCTCACCAAGCACCTTTGTTCCATCTACAGTGACGTTTGTCTTATTTTTCTGCAGATTTGAAGGTTTCATACATGAATTTGTTATTTTACCTGTTAGTGCTGAGATATTATTTTTCGAAAGAAGTTTTTATATCAACCAAACATGTTTTATATGGCTGAGATGTTCACGTCAGGACTCTTAAGACATCCTCACACATTTATCAAAAAATTATGATAGAGCTCCACTGAACAATGAAAATGCCAAGAGACATGAAATGGGATGAAATACAGGACTTCAGAAACCTCTCGTTAGTGAGAAAACATAGAGGCATAGAACGAGCACAAGCAAACGTCAATGTCGCCAATGAAAGACTGCAGCAGTTAAAAGAAAACTGGTAGCTAATGGCAGGCTAGATAAGAAGCAGCCCTCTCCAGTGAATCACATGATATTCCTTTCTGGGAACCCAGAGCCTGTCCCACACTTCCTAGTGTGCTTCTGAGCTAGGCTTTGCAGCAAAGAGACAATTTCATTTAACTTTTTAATTAACATGTGTCCTTGCTGATAGACACTGTGAATGAAGCACTTTTTCCTTCCCATTATGGCTTAGAGTTTAGATGTAATTACTGTGGAAATGAATCAAGAAACGTGACTTCGGGCATAGCATTTTAAATGTCGGCAGAGTAACCATATTAATTCTCTATTTTAAAGTATCAGTGTCATCCCATCTTTATGATGAGTGATGTGAAAATAACTTTAGAAAGGAGGTTACTGTCCCAGAGACTCCGTGGGCCATGGGAATATCACCTATTAGTTGTAATTTGGAAAGATTTTGTTTGGATAATGAGTTAGTTTCATTTTGCAAGTTCTCATAAATACTTATGCATCATGAAAATTTGTCTTACAGTGTTATATATGACATTTTCGGGGCCCCTTAACTTCAGCCAGTCAGCTCACAAAATATATAATATCATATATAATCATGCATGTCATCAAATGTGTACACAGTCACATTTTCTGAAAATGGAAAGTTTAGAAAAGTAGCCTAAAATGAGTAGGGGAATACAGATAGAGATAAAAATATTATAGAGGTAGAGAAAATTATCTCTCTCTCATGTCATAAGCTATAAGCCATGAAAATACAGTAAAGTACTGAAATATTTAGTCCTTCAATAAAATATGTATTTTGAAATAAAACAAAACAACCCAAAATGACCTTAGACAAAAAAAAAAAAAACCTTGAAAAACATGTGAGATACCTTCTCATGCAATCCAGCGCTCGGATAAAGAAGTCCTTGTGTAACTGGTGCTCATCTCTCAAGATTGAGCATTGTTCAAGTGTCACTGACATCGATGTCCTGTCTTTGGCGCTTTTACAACAGGTGAAACGAATACCATTTAGTTTGCGGCAAATCTGTTAACATACGTAAAAACGAATGTTTACTGTACATTTGTAATACCGTATTACAAATTACGGTATTACTTTACCGTAAAGTGTTGGCCTCCTCCAAACACTTCTAGTCTAAACACATCAAATATAAATTTGGGTTTCTGTTAATTTATGGTAGTCAATTGGTTCAATTGGTCTTATCAGATGTAAAGGCATTACCTTTTCATTTCAAAAGTCAATGCAATGGACCTAATTTATGTAATTCTTTGTACATGAGGCGTGGAACCGTTGAAGCCGTATAAGATGTGAAATATCCAGCAGAGGACGCAGCACACTACCCAACGGGGTGCCTGGTCTGCAGTGTATGACAATGCTAAACTAATTCCTGCTCAGAAACAACACCTTTATTGTAAGGAGGAAAACACAAACAAACCAAAAACAAACAAACAAACAAAATCTATATTTCCCTGGAGTAAAAAGTTGATTCAAATCATATATAGCTAATATTCTCTTATTTTACATTTAAGAAACATTTGCTAGTCTTGGTTTTATGTTATGAGATTTTAAACATTCTCATGGTGCCTCACAACAGACAAGGGAACTACTCATCAGTACTAAAAAGCAGAATACTAGAAATGGCCACTGTTTATTGCAAATTGTGCTCTAGGGTACAACACTAAGAAATTTCATAGACAGTTGCACTTTTTAATAAACTTCACAGGGGCTGGGCACAGCGGCTTATGCCTGTAATCCTAACACTTTGGGAGGCCAAGGCAGGAGGATCATTTGAGCTCAGCAGTTTGAGACAAGCCTGGGCAACATAACAAAGACTCCTCTCTATCAAAAATAATAATAATAAAATTAGCTGGGCATGGTGATGCATGCTTGTAGTCCCAGCTACTTGGGAGTCTGAGGTGGGAGTATTACTTGAGCCTATGATCATGCCACTGCATTGCAGCCTGGGCAACAGAATGAGACCCTGTCTCAAAAAACACCTCCCAAATTAAAAATAAAAATAAGTAAATAAATAAACTTCACAGGAACTCTAGAGGAAGGTATAATTATTTTCTTTTTATAGATGAGGAAACTGAGGTTTAGATGGGTTAAGTAACTTGCACATAACAGAGCAGAACCAGGATTCAAACAGAACTCTGCTTAAGTTCAATAATCAAGTCTTTTAACTTCTGTTATGTTCTGTTCTCCTCTACAGTTCTTTCTTTTTGTTATTCTGATTTAAGTCAGAGAAAAATCACTGAGCATCAATACTCTCTTGTCTCATTGCCTTATGGTTAATAGGGAAATCATTCCATTTGTTTCTCTTCCATACCATGGTAGGGTTCTAATATGAAATACTAATAATCAACTTTGGCATTACAATGCTAATCAGTGTGCATTTAAAATAGATCTAATGTGATATAACAAAGGTCTTCTTTATTATCTGTCATCAAGCAGTCTTTAAAAGTTGTCTGCTTTTAAAAGAAGGTAAAATAATACAGCTAATCTAGAACTTATTACCACATTTTAATTGTGATTCTGATACTTAAACTTGAATTTATACATCACTATTAATTTAGACCTTTGGTACTTCTATTTCCAATATAAGTGACTAGAAAATGTGAGAGCATGATTTCTTCATACAATCTTTTTACATCTAGAAAATTCTAATCCTTTCAAATAAACAGTATTTCATTTTTTAAAATTCTTAACTATATTCATAATAATAAAATAGACCATAATGGCTATTTTTGAGATACGATTTTTAAATGGAATTAATATTCCTTAAAATTTTTTGTTACTATCATATGTACTTGTCCTACTTAGAATATTTGACGTTCTAAATTTAAAGTCTATTGGAGGTAAGGGCAGTTGATTTCTGAATTTCTACAATACCCAAACTATTGATTTAACACACTTGATTGTCATTTGTCCTCTTTAAATGTTCACTTTTACTATTTAAACTTAAAGAAGATAAAACCAAATAACTTTATTTTTATTTATTTATTTATTTATTTATTTTTGAGACAGAGTCTCACTCTGTCACCAGACTGGAGTGCTGCGGCATGATCTCGGCTCACTGCAACCTCCGACTCCCTGGTTCAAGGGATTCTCCTGCTTCAGCCTCCTGCATAGCTGGGATTACGGGCATGCGCCACCACGCCTAATTTTTGTATTTTAGTAGAGACGGAGTTTCACTATGTTGGCCAGGATGGTCTTGATCTCCTGACCTCATGATTCGCCTGCCTCGGTCTCCCAAAGTGCTGGGATTACAGGCATGAGCCACAACGCCCGGCCACTTTATATTTTTCAATTAGAATGTAAAACATTAACTAAAGCAGTATTTCATTAAATAGATTTTTAAAAGGAAAATAAAATAAAAAAATTGACAAAATATTTCTGGAAAATATCAAAAGGAATTTCTATATTTCTTTATTTTAAAAGTTTCATTAAGGCCCATGATTTACAAATAGAACATTGAAACTGAGGTATTAGCCAACAGAAATGCTACTAATCATTTATTCAGTGGTGAATTGTGAGTAAATCATATTTGGTCAGTATACACATTTCAAAAAAATTTTTAGGAATGTGTGGGATTTATAGGAAAACTTTTTCATACATTAAAATGGGAAATTGCATATATTAAAAGAAAATACACATTTGTGTTTATATGTGTGTATCCTTAATTTATCTATTTACATAACTTCACAATATGTACATAATGACACATTTATGTTTGTAAATCGTCAGATGGCACGAGTATCAAACTATCTTCATGCCGTCGTGTTTTCAGTAAAATAGAAAACACAATTTATGACCTGCCATTGTGAAATTTTTGTTAGAATTAACAACCAGAGTGGTCTTTGAAGACACAAAGAGCAGCCACACTATTAAAAACAACCTTCATGTAATACAGTATGGCGCTAAATGGAACCAGTGTAAATGAGCTGCCTGAAAGCAACATTTCATATTGTTCTTCCCTGGGGCTCCAAGAAAGCAGGAAGGGAAACTAAGGAAGTTTTCCTCTGCCTTGCTTTTGGTAAATTATTTCATATGGGCTCATGGTAAATTATCCATTCCTTTTTCCCAGAAGAAAGTAATAATACTGAATTATAATTGAAGCACTGGCAGTAGGGGAAAACTTTCTGTTTTAAATGCTATGACTAGAGAATGAATAGAGTATGCTAGAAGCGTGGTTAACCTGAGCTCCAAATTATAGGAATAACACTGCAGAACTGCAAACATGGCATTTATCATAAAGATCTTTAACATGTACCTTTCCTGATGGAAGAATGCATTCCTAATGAAAGGATGTTGGGGTCTGAATGTTTAACACAATTCATAAATTTCATGTGAGCTATGCCTCAATGGTTACCAGATAAGAGCCTTAAACATACAGGCATTTTTTTCTAATTCTTGTAGAAACCTGTGGTGAGAATACAGGCAGATCTTTTACCCCAAAGGCACCATTAAATGAGAAAGAGCTACACAAAATATAGCTCATTACCCCTAGAGCAATCCATCAGTAATGAATTCTATGCCAATATCTAAATTAACAAACACATTTATAAGCTTGTTAACTGAACAATATGTCCAGGAGCCTTATTGAAGCTGTGAATCAGAGATCTGATAACCACATTCTGTTGAAACCATATGTCTCTAAAGCAGCAGTTCAAAATCCTGGGTGATATGGGCAATTGACATTGCAACATGCAATATCAAGAAATTCACAGACGCTCCCTCAGAGTGGAGAACACATCCAAGTTTGGTAAGAAGAGCAAGTGAGCAAGATTCTTTCTTGAGTGCATCTTCTTTCATCTTATGTTCTAGTCTATGGATAGAACTACCAACAAGAGTAAAAATGCCTAATCCACGGAATAATAGAAGATGACAGCTGGTAACCCCAAGTGCAGAGGTTGGACTCTGCACAATAGAGAACTGATAATATTTGCTGGTTATGACGTGGCAGGAAATAAGATTTGACATGAGAGTGCTTACCGTTGCAGCCAGCCACATAATTTCTACATTCTTTCTTTTTTTGGATTGGATATTTTGATGGAGATTTTCTAGTAATGCTTTTAAATCATTTTGTTCCTGAAAATGTGAAATATCTGAAGGAGGAAAAAAACAAAGGAGAAAAATAAAATGAGACAGTGTTCTCATTAAGCTGCCTATGGAGGTTTTTTCAATACGTTTATTTGCAACCACAACTTTTCTTTTAGATAGGGTCTTGCTCTGCCTACCCAGGCTGGAGTGCCAGTGGGACCAAATCTCTGCTCACTGCAGCCAAGCCTCAATCTTCCAGGCTCAAATGATTCTCCCACCTCACTGCCCAAAGTAGCTGGGATTACAGGAGCATATAACCATACCCAGCTACTTTTTGTATTTTTTGTAGAGACAGAGTTTGGCCATGTCACCTAGGCTGGTCTCAAACTCCTGAGCTCAAACAAACTGGCTGTCTTGGCCACCTGAAGTGCTAGGATTACCGGCGTGAGCCACTGCACCCAGCCTCAAACACAATTTTATAACAACAAATATCATCTGAAGCAGAGAGTATCTGAGGATAACCATACTTATTAATTTATCTGGTTTTATTCTTTACTTATAAATACGCTTAATTCTCTATTCTCTATTCTGTATAACTGTGGTAATATCAAGTGGTCCTACAGTACTATTTTACCAGCACTTTGGACAAAGATGACAACTTCTGTCTCACTTTAATGAAAGCATAAGACAGAGATGTCATGAGATATAACTTTCCTTCTTTTTTTGCCATTGAGTAGCTAGTCTGAGTCAAGAGAATATATTAAATTGAACATCTCAGGGGTGGGAGAAATCTGAAAGTTCAAATAAAATACATGAAGTCAGTTGCTATACAGCAAGTTTCCTTGAACTCGGCACTATTAACTTCTTGAATCAGGTAATATTTTGCTGGGAGGAAGACCATACTGTGCGTTACAGGATTTTTCGCAGCATCCCTGGCCTCTACCATTCACGCGTCAGTAGTAGCTTTCCCAAGGTAACAGTAAAAACGGCCTTCAGACACTGCCAATGTTTCCTGACAGAAAAATATATCCTGCTTGAGAACCACTGCCAGAAAGAAGCACAGATATGACGGAAAGAGGAAAAACATGAGGTATAGTTCACAGTATGAGATAATTGAGTAGAAAGCAGGAAATGACACTGGTGGCTCAGATTTCTACATACTAACAACTAAAGCATGGGTAATAAATGGCATACACTTTATACTAAAAACAGAGACAATGTACATTATGACACAAACGTCCCCAAGACTTGGTGAGATGGGGTTCAAGATTACAGTGACAGAAACAAGAAGACTGTCTAAATGAATGGCTGGGTAAGTACTGTATAGTATGAAAACACACTCTACTGTTGAATCCATAAACTGAGAGAGAAACTCCTGAGAGCTTTAACTAAGACTAAAAACAGGAGAAAATACAATGGACTACACCTACATTACCAAGTTTCACTGAAGAAATAGATGACATAGTCCTTTCAAGTTCACAAAAACTGACACAAATGAATTTTAGTAGTAATGAGGCTTTGTACTTTTTCAAATTTGTACCAGATGTTGCAGTTTAGCAAAACAACATTTCTGAATAGTTCTAGTTTGTGACTTTAGCTCCAGGGAAGAGAGGAAGTATCCCAGTGAACTATACTAGTGATTAAGAGCGGAAGTGGTTGGTAAGGTAGGAATTTCCATTGAAAAGAATCATATCTCATCTTGGATTTTATGATTACAGAATAGAGGAAGGTTGGGTACAATCCAGATAGGTTGAGGGAAGTGAGATTCAAAATCATCATATAAAATATATGCATGATTCCACTGAATTTGTTTCTAAAAGGGAAAGTTGTCAAAAGTCAAATCTTTACTATTTAACTACAGATGATTCTCATAAAAATGAGAAAGTTTGACTGAAGACATTGCATTGCGAGGTAGAAGCTTCTCTGATATACAGGAATTTTAACAGGACACAGCCCAAAGATAGCCTGAAGAGAAAGGGAAGGAGGCCAAATATGGAATTCCTTGAAGGGAGTCATAAAATCAGACCAGGATTTGGTGGCTAATCAAAGAAGGTAAGGACAATAATGCTGTCTTTTAATTTATAATCATGGCATGCAAGAAATAAGAAGTCAAGTCCACCATCCCTGCTTTTAATGTTGATAAATGGCAACCAAAACAAACCCAGGGGAAGCCATAAATTAGAAATATAAGCAGCCATTAAAATTATGTGCAGGTATATCAGTGACATAGAAAGTGTCCTTGATATTGCTGAAAAGAAGAATTGGTCAGATTAATGAAAGAATGTATTTGTGTAACAATGTGTGTGTATGTGTGTGTGTGTGTGCACGTGCACATGAATGCCTGTGTGTATGTTGGCTTCTCTTGGCATATGTATACAGGCAGAGTGAAACATTAGTTTAGATATTAACAGTGGCCATCTTTATGTGTGCAACTTAGTGTAATGTTTCAACTGCCTTTTCATATCATTTGAAATGAACATATATTGTTTTTAAATAATAAGATGATTTCAAGAGCAATGGGAAACAGAGAATGTGCATGAGAAAAGGAAAGAAATTAAATTCTTTTTTTTTTTTTAGATTCATGGTAGAACAGTTCATTATATCCTGAAGAACCTAAATTCTTATGATATAAAGACCTGAATTCAAAATGTCCACAGTCTAGTAGGGTGGGATGGATATTTAAACTATTATTAAATATAGGAAAGTATACTGCAGACTGTGACATCACTCAGTAAAGATTTGTGAAGCAAGGGAAGCACTGGACAATTCTATAAGAATTGGTGGGTATGGGAGGGCATCTAGCAAAGATAATGCTTTGTGTCTACCAAGAGCATTTGAGGCTGAGGGGCAAATAGCAAAGGCACAAGGCATGAGCCAGTACTGCAGAAACAGAGAGTGTGCGGTTCACAATGTCCTTAGAGTGGATAGTCCTGGGGCAAGATTTATGAAGGAGAATCATGTTCTGCTATGCTGGGGAATCTGGGCTTCATCCTAGAAAATGCGGGCAACTGGTAAGTTTTAAACAAGGGCTTAACCCCTTCTGGAAAGCCCCTGAGTTTCTTTCTGAAGTCAGGCTTGTACAAATGGCTCTCAAATCATTTTGAAAGCAATACAGAATAAGAAGTTTCCTTTAACTCAAGATGAAGACATCACACATGTTCTGGAGAGCTGATGCATAACAATGCAATTTTAATCAGCAATACTTTATAATGTATTTGAAATTTGCTAACAGAGTGGATTGTAAATGTTCTCACCACACACACACACACACACACACACACACACACACACACAAAGTGATAACTATCTGAGGTGATGAAATAGTAATTAGTTTGACTATGGTAATTATTTAATAATGGATACATGTAACACATCATCAAATTGTATGCCTTAGGTATACATAATCCTTAATTATAAAAAATACCTCAATTTACCAAAAAAAGCTTAATTTACATAATATCTCACAGCAGTCATACACACACACACCCCTCTGTAACAAAAATTTTATGAAATAATATTTACTTTTAGTGCATGCCTTGCACCTGAAATTTTCTATTTCATAATTTTTGAAAAATTGTAGTTCCAACACACCACATTTATTTAACATGTCATAGGATTAACATAAACCATTTGGAAAGCCCTGATTTAGGGCAACCCTATGTCCAAAGTGACTGGGGCTGAAGTGACTTTTTCACAAAGTTCATAGTGAGAGGAGGAGTCAAGGCTAAAACTTTGTCTCTTAACTGTTGTACCCGTAATTTCTCCAAAATCTCTGCTGATGTTTTTACCATTGGTACCACTAAAACCAGCTCTGGTATTAACACAATAGGCCAAATTCTTCAGAATGCTGAGACTCCAGAACAGAGCATGATTTATCAAAATAATTTTGTTTCATTGTAGACATGGAAATGTTTTAATAAGCCATTTTAAACGGACTATAGGGATCCTAAATGTAAATCAAGCACTTGGCCATCGTTTCCCCATTCCCACCTCATAAAGAGAGTGTTAGAATCGACAGGCATGATGTCTCATGGAAATTTCGCTCCCTCTCCCATGGTGTGCTTCTTACAAGAAAGTAATTTTGATTTTTTTTTTCGTTTGTTTTTTGTTTTTTATTTTTACATTTTTAGGCCACTATTTCTATTTCTATAGTGACAAAACTTGCTTTATTCAGAGCACACCTCTGTCAACCTAATACTTTGGTTGCTGCCATTTTATTTTTTTTCCAACCCAATAAAAATTGCAGACCACAGAAATTCAAGTCTGGTTCAGGAAAGCAGTACAATTAATAATAGCCAGTTTGTTAATAGGTGAGATTTCAAGATGTCATGATAGATCCTGATGTATCAACTGAAAATTGTGGTGTACACAGAACGTGAATTGGTTTTAGGCTTAGACTATGTCTCCTCAAATGTAAATATAGCCAAAAAGTCTTGCTTTTGCTACTCATTCCTGCAAATTTAGACAGCACAGCTGAGTCTCTATGCATATGTCCATAATAGTATTCTTTTTTTTTTTTGGAATGGAGTTTAAGAAAGTATTCAGAGATAAAAGTTACAAGAATGTTTATTGCATTACTGTTTATAATTTTAAATAGCAAAAAAGCTTTAAAATGTTCATAAAGAGTAAGAATAAATCAATATATTAATGCAAAGTAATATAAGTAAAAAGGATACACAAATGCCATATGTGTCAACATGGATATATTACAAAAACGATATTGAGCAAAAAAGAATGAATTATAGAAAGATGCATCCAAAGTAACAGTAGTCATACAGTTAAATGTGCAAAACTGTACCATATTTTAATGGATATATAAATATAGAGTAAAATGTGTATGAGGATGTAAAACATCAAATTCAGGGTATTGGTGTTCTCATAGGAGGGGAGGGTTAAGGGTGGTAAGCCGGAGGGGTACAAAGGGAGCTTTCACCCTATCTGTAAATACCTGTTTCTTATGAAAATTCCAAAGCTGAGCAATGGGTTCCCAAATGTGTGCTATTTATGATTTGTTCTTTTTTGTTTGTTTGAAACTTTTATAATTGCTTTTCAAAAACAGCACTGAGCCAAGATTCCAGGAAAATGATTTCTAATGCCAACTCTCCTGCTGCTTTGACGTGTAGTCTTGGGCAAATTGCTTAACCCTCTGTCCCTATTTCCTCAACTGCGAAATAAGGACAAGAATCCGGTCATGCGTCATTGACTAGTAGTGGAAAACAATGAATAAAAGCCTTGGCGGAAAAGGCTACATTATTAAATTCTGTGTCACCTCTGAAAAACAGAAGAAGATATTAGTAGCACTTAAAAAAGAGTTCATAGCCTCAGAAAGGAAGCTACTTTCTCAGGTAAAAGTCAGAATGTATCCAAAGTAAGAAAAAATCTCCTCACACACATGCAGTTACATACCCCAGTCACAAACATTCACAAACCCTGCGACTGTTCTCCCACCTCCCCAGTGGAACACAACAATCAAGTTGAGAGTCAGGTGTTAGGACCTATTTCCTCCTTGTTAGGTCAAATAGGTTTCTTCAATAAGAAGAGCTCTGAATATGACATTGACCTGAATCACAGGCAGGGTATTAATAAGGAAACAGGAATGGAACCATGGCCTTTTAGCTCACTGAACTGTGATGCTAATGATGTCAAATAGCTTCATTCTCTTATGGCCAAATAACTGTGTAGCCAGAAACTGTTCCAAGATGAATCAGAAATTATGGTTGCCTTCCCAGTTCCTAATCTACTCATTTCCCACACGAAGTGGCAGATACGAAATTTCCATGGGAGGCACCACACTCTCACTCTGACGTCCATTGGTGTGATCCATACCCCTTGAAATCAAGACTAGTTCAGGAATGGACATGATCTAAACCAGATGGCACTAAACTCTCATCTCAGCAACTGTTTTAAGGATATGCAAGTGGCCTGTGCTATTCCAGTTGAGCGAAGCTCCGGAAGAGGAAAGGAGCCTCTTCTTAACCCTTTGGTTGAGTGTGGGGTTAGCTCATGACAGCCATCTTTTAGCCTTGAGGAGACCAGATGTAGGATAAAATTAACATGATAAAAGATAAGATCAGCCTAATGATAAAATACAAAGGAGATTTTTGTTTGTTTGTTTGTTTGTTTTTGTTATTTTGAGGCAGAGTCTTACTTTATCACCCAGGCTGGAATGCAGTGCTGGGATCTCGACTCACGGCAACCTCTGCCTCCCTGGTTCAAGGGGTTCTCCCGGCTCAGACTCCCGAGTAGCTGGGCTTACAGGCACCCACCATCATGTCTGGCTAATTTTTGTATTTTTGCAGAGACGAGGTTTCACCATGTTGGCGGGGCTGGTCTCAAACTCCTGACCTCAGGTGATTCTCCTGCCTTGGCCTCCCAAAGTGCTGGGATTACAGGTGTGAGCCACCGTGCCTGTCCTGAGATACGTTTTATACTGCTGAGTCACTGAACCAACCTTCTCTTGAAACCTACCTTACTGCTAGACTTTTCAGTGAGGTTTATCAGCAAGTTTTCTTTATTGTTTAAGCTAGTTTGAATTAAGAGTTTTTGTCACTTGCAATCAAAAGCATTCTAAGGTAAGTAAATTGTTACATACGTATCTTAAACACCGACCAGCCATAGTACAAATGTGTACTGTTGATTTAAAATGAGGAAAGGACAAGTCAGAGTATTTCTGGAGGGCAGCAAATCTATCACACCTGCAGTGATGGTTTTAAAACATGGTCCTACATTCTTCAACACTTTTTGTTGAGACGTGGAATGTATGTCTCCTCAGGTTGAATCTGGGTGGGCTTGTGACTGTCTTGACTAATGAACTATGACAGAAGTAATGCTCTGTGGCTTCTGAGGCCAGGTCTGAATTGATTATGCCTCTCCTGCTTAATTCTCTTGGAACTTTGCTGACTGTATTCCTCATTTTGAGATGCTCCCTATAAGAACCCAGCCACTATGCTGGGAGAAGCCCAAGCCACATGGAAGGTCTTGTTTAGGTGCTTAAGTCAACAGTCACAGCTGAGCCCAGCCTTTGAATCAAGTTAGCCCAGGTGCCAGAATGTGAGTACAGAAACCTCCAGATGCCTCCAGTTCTCAGCCCCCAGGTACTCTTCCTTCCATCTGAAGGTCATGGACATCGTGGAGCAGAGACAAACCATCCCCAGTTTCCCTTTCTGATACCTAACCCACAGAATCTGTGAGCATAAATAAAATCATTCTGATTTCATAACAGTAAACTTGAGGTAGCTTGTTATCTGGCAATAAATAACTAGAACAGAACAGCTAAAATAAAAACAATTTAAAGAGCTTGTACTTCCAAGTGTGAAAAAATTAACATGATGAACACTGCTTTCACTGCCTACTCTGGTGAGTACTATATTCTGTAATATCAAGTCTCTTCTACAATTAATTCTAAAATAATTATAGTTAATTGTACCAGCAAGCAGACAAATGCAATTAGGTAAAAGCCATTGAGATATCTCAAAATTGAAAATTATGTTGTTCTAGATGCTGTAAAATCTTGAAAAATAAGAAAAGACAAAACTCCACTGAAACCAGCTTTATTAAAATTGCATTTCTAATTTTCAATTTATGAAGATGGCAATACAAAAAAAAATCAAATGTCAAGATCCCAACCTTGGTCTGAGTTGAATATTTTTGACCTACACACTTTCAGTGTCTTGTCTTAAACAAATTTCAAGGTTGCATCACCCACGGCAAAAGGAAAAAACAAACTTTAAAAGTAATTTTTAAATTATATTCAAAACAATGTATTAAAAATTATTTGAAATTTCCTCAATCAACATTGTACATTGGGGACTATGGAATATGGTGTGCAGGGAGAAGAATATAACGATAACATATTTTTTCCTGCTTATATTTTTTTAAAGACAGAACTCATAATTTGATTCCAGAATTTCCAAACAATTTAAAGTCATGTCAAAAAATCTAAAGATGATTTGTTAAATGGCTCTCCAACTCTAAACTCTAGTCTCCTCAGGATGTCTAAAATAGTTCAAGCACAGATGATACAGCAGAATGGGAAAGAAAACAGGAGTACGAGAAGGGCTTAACACAAATCCCCAGTTCAGTCTTCTTGTGAGCCAAGTTAAACTGGGTGAACAACTACTTTTGCCCATACTCAAGTGGCCTAGGTGCTGGCACCTAAGGCAGTTGAATGGCCTCCTTTGTTTCACCTAGTCAAACTCCCTAGTCCCTGCATTTTACCCCAACAATAGCCCTAGCAATAAATGGCCCACTGAAAGTGCATTCTCCACACAGACGTCTGAAAAACAGACTAAGAATGGATTTCTTAAAATTTAGGCAGAGAAGGAATACAACTTTTGAGGTGATTTCAGTGCCCTACCTTCCTGACCGTGCAAGAGCCAGACTGCTAGTGAAATACACCAAGGTCAGATGGCAGCCCAGGGAGGCAAACACATGACAAGCCCTTCTCCAAAAACCAAGGGCTCACCTTTTCCATGCCTCTTCTGTTGCCTATAATGTGGAAGGAATTAAATCACAAACTGTAAGAAAGTCAGAGAAAAGGGGAGATGGTTGAGAAGACTGGGGCTTTTTCCAATAGTCACCGTATGTGGTCTACCTCTTCAGGCTCTTGCAGGCAAGGAAGAATTAGGTCTTGAATATTTCTTACTATATAGAATAAGTTAAATGAATAATTTCTGAGATATTAGGAAAGGCATAAATGAGGTAAAATACAGGAAGATGATGAAAATAAAGCTGTGTTGGAAGGCTCCAAAATGAGGATAGAGGTAATAAGAATATGAAATCTACAATTTATTCCATTCATATGGCTCCCTTTTTTGACTTGATGTGGTCTCTGATTTGGTAATCTGGGACACTCATATATTTACAGTTTATCAATGGCAACAAAACATATTAATCTATTAATGTGCTTGCACTGTTATTTTCTGACCCACTTGATAAAGATAACTTTATCCTTGAGACTTCAATTTCTCACCCTTACTTAGCTTCTAAGGAGAGTTTCACTCTATCTGACATTCTGTGATGCAGAATTAGAATGACAAAATAAAGGTGGAAGAAAAAGTGGCCTGGAAACAAAAGGCCTTGCAGTTGTGGGTCAGCGAGGAGGAGAATGGTAAATAAAGAGTGAATGTTTGGAAGAGTACTATGCCAAATAGCTGAGTGAATTACACAGTTGGAAAACTGGATCTAAAAAGTGAAATAAGAATTTGTTAATTGTCTTTAATCTGATGTTTCATTGAAGGTTAGAACTAATGTAGTCAACCTTTAATTGTTGGTCTGATTGAACATCATACTATGATAAATATCTGAATTTCACTTCTTGTTAACAAGAAGTTTAACAAGGATTTAACAAGAAGTTAAATTTATATATTTATTTCCAAAAAGGATGATGAGTCTTAATATTTTCAGTATCCATCTTACTTTGCAGTGTGGGACCAAAGAACTTATCCTAATGATGATTTCAGGAGCTCACCTATAGAGGCATTCCAGAAAGAAAAAAGTATGCTTTGTTTGAAAGATTATCAGAGAATCAGTGATTTCATGAAAAAAATAAGATAAGTCAACATAGATTGCAAAGATTACAGAAATGACAGAGAAGGAGAGAGACTATTGGATAGAGAAGAGATGAAGTTTCGTTCAAACTACTGAAAAAACTTCACGATCAAATTTAACTAGATTGTTGTTTGTTTCTGTTGTTTGTACACAGCAGATATATGACTGTGTTGAAAAGCTGAAAGTGTACCACAATTATCATCTTAACCATCTCTCTAATATTTATAAGTACATTTGACACTTTTTAGTCACAGAAATTGACAGTGGAAATTTTAATACTAACTTCTTTTCCCTGGTGAGATAATGGTAGAATGTACTTTGAAATACAAGGTATATACAAAGTAATTATTCTGATTTGGCTGATAATGAAATGCAGGCATTGAAAACACCAAGTGACTCACCTAAGTGAGCTTTCAATTGAATTTATGTCTTTTGATTTCATGCCACTAAGTGCAGACTTACTAGACTGGTATACTGGGAGGCCAGCCAATCTTTGATGAGTAGTAGAATCTGGAATGCAAGAGTTAGACATTCAAAAAAGATGAGAGCCTCAGTCAAGAGGAAATAATGAAGAAAATGTAAGGCTAATTGAAAGGCAAGACATCTAAGTTTGTGCCTACACATACTACAGCAGAATAAGGCTACCTAAAAGATTTGATGACTATAATTTATGAGGACCACCGAGTAACATAGATAGTAACGTAGATTGATGCCTGGTTGGCCAAGCAGGTGGATCTTTGTATGTGTGTATGTGTGTCTATCTTTGCTGCCTGTACTGCTGTTTGTATTTCATAATTTGATGTAGTCTAAAATTTAAGGGACATTAAAAGTCTATGTCTGTGATTTAACATGCATTGAGGAAATAAAAATTGGATATTATTTCTTCTTACTTTTTCTTTTAAAAAGCAACAGAAGTACTTCAAAAGATAGTAAAAAATTCTCTCAATCTTTTTAATGCTAAAAAGGATTAAAAACTTCAAAAGGTTAGTACATCAGAGTTTCTTCTGCAATTAGTTTAAAATAAATTTGTAATTACAAGTGTGTAAAAATATATGTATGGAAAATAAAAGCATGGTGCTGGAATATTCAAATATTTAAAAATCTACAATCTTAAATTCAGTGCAGAAGCCATTAGACAGCAATGGTGGAGCAGCAGCATATAAATTAAAAGAACATTTGACTGGGAGTCAGAGAACATGGAATTTAGTCTCTGTTCTCCTACTAAAGGGTATGTGAACGACCCTAAGTCCCTCATAGCAAATGATGGGGTTGGACTAGGTCAATATTTCTTAAACTATGTCCTGGGGAACACTTACTTAAAAAAAAATGAAAATGAGGGTTTCAGATAATTTTTTCTATTCCCATAATGAAAAAAAAAAAAGCTATTTTAAACAAAATTAATTTAGATACTATAGATTAGGGTGAGCAAACTATGATTTGCAGGCTAACCCCAGGTCATACATTTTTTTATTTTCGTAAATACATTTTTATTAAAACTCAGTCATGTTCATTTTTAAATTTATTTTATTTAATTATTTTTTTGAGACAGAGTTTCACTCTTGTTGCCCAGGCAGGAGTGCAATGGCGCGATCTCAGCTCACTGCAACCTCCCCCTTCCTGGTTCAAGCAATTATCCTGCCTCAGCCTCCTGAGTAGCTGGGATTACAGGAGCCCGCAACCATGCCTGCTAATTTTTTTTTGTATTTTTCAGTAGAGACAGGGTTTCACCATGTTAGCCAGGCTGGTCTCAAACTCCTGACCTCAGGTGATCCACCCGCCTCAGCCTTCCAAAGTGCTGGGATTATAGGTGTGAGCCACCACACCCGACCTGATTTACATACTGTCTATGGCTTATTTTACACTATAGTAGCCAAGTTGAGTGATGACAGAGATCATATGGCCCACAAAGCTAGAATTATTTACTATCTGGCTCTTTACAGAAAAAGTTTGCCAGCCATCCTACAGACTTTCTCAGAACCTTCAATGTGATAATGTGAATTCCAAAATAATTTCACGATTTAATCCTTGTATCACTCAACAATTATTAACAGAAATAATGTTACTTTTCATAGTCTTCATTAAATTACTTCCAAGATCCAACAGCTTATACCACGCATTCAACAAATGTTAATGGAATAGAAACAACGTGCTTGTCCTCCTGGAGCTTACATTCCGGCAAGGAGTCACTGTCAAATAATGTAAATGACATATTGCATGCTGCATGATGGTAGAGGCTATAGAAGAAAATTAAGAGAGAAGGGTTCCAGGGGGAAAGAGGTTGCAATTTCAAAGAGGGTGTTTAAGAAAGGCCTTACTGAGAAAGTGACATTTAGGCAAAGACTTAGAGGAGGTGAGTGAGTGACCTCTAAGGGGCAAGGCATTTAAGACAGAGCAAAGAGTCACTAAAAAGTCCCAAGAAACAGCAACAAGTCCATGTGGGGCAGGAGTCAGTGTGGAGCAGAGTAAGGAAAGAGTGAGAGAAAGAGGTAGAGAGGGATAAAAGGATCAAAGGGGTTGACTGTGTGGTGCCTTAGAGGCCACCGTAAAAATGTAGGTTTTTATTCTGAAAACAAACAAACAACAACAACAAAAACAACAAAACTAACAACATTGGGGTTTATTGGAAAAGTTTTAGGAGACACATAATGAGACTTTCATTTTAAAATAGTCACTTTGGATGTAGTGGATATGAGTGGACTGAACGAGAAGCGAGAGAAGAAACAAAGATGCTAGGAGGAAGCTGTTGCCCATACCTAGAAGAGGTAAGAAGGGTTGTAGCAATGTAGGTGATAATAACTGGTGGCATATATTTTGGAAGTGGAGCCAGTAAAATTTTCTGATGGACTGGAAAGGGGATGTGAAAGAAGGGACTCAAGGGTGGCTATTTTTTTCCCCAAAGCAACTAAATCGTTGAAATTGATATAAATGTAGATGGGGAAGACTGTAGGAAGAACAGCTTTTTAAGGGCTTATCAGGAACAAAGATTAAGGTGTTAAGCAGGATACAAGAGTTTAAGAAAGAGAGATGGGCTGGAGATGTAGATATGAACACGGATAGTTAATAGCAGGTATTTAAAGTAACTAGGCTGTGTTCAATTGGGGAGCAGAGTAGACATCCGTGGACTGAATCCTAGGCCACTCCAAAATTAGACGTTGGAAAGATAATGAGGAATAGAGATTTAAAAGAAGCAGCCATAGAGCAGGAGAAATCACAGACTGTAGTGGCTAAGAAGCCAAGTGACAAAAGAAGGAAAAAATAACCATGTCACACTTGTTACTAGATCAAGGAAGATGAGGGCAAATGACTGAGCATTGGGTTTAACAATGTAGGCTCTTGACAAAAACAGTTTCCACGAAGTTACAAGGGTAAAAGACTTACTGGAATGAGTTTAGGTGAAAAAATGGGTGGTGAAAAATTTTAATTCCACTTTTATCTACTCTTTTTGGGACATTTTCAAACTTAAGCTTGTCCTGCAGTATTACATAAAATTTCTCTCAATTTCCAATCTCTTTGACACATTTTTATATGTCTATGCAATGACAAATATGAATATATGAAGAATTCCTCAGTGGTCTTGATGTTTCCAAATATTCATGTTTTAAATAAAATATGCAAAATATTTGGACAACTGACTGGATTTTTCATTTATATATTTGGGTGTCTACATGGTATGACAGTTGAGATGTTTATAAAACAAAGTTATTAAAAGTAAATTTTGTTTATTACTCTGTAATAGTCTAATGTATAGTTTCTGCTGGAATGATATTCATGTGTTAATTTAAGAAAATCCTTGTATCTTCTCATATCTTTAAATCCTTATGTCTTCAAGTTTGTTAAAAATACCATATAGGCTGGGCACGGTGGCTCAAGCCTGTAATCCCAGCACTTTGGGAGGCCGAGACAGGAGGATCACGAGGTCAGGAGATTGAGACCATTCTGGCTAACATGGTGAAACCCTGTTTCTACTAAAAAAAAATACAAAAAAAAAAAAAAATTCTAGCCGGGTGAGGTGGCAGGCACCTGTAGTCCCAGCTACTCGGGAGGCTGAGGCAGGAGAATGGCAGGAACCCGGGAGGCGGAGCTTGCAGTGAGCTGAGATCTGGCCACTGCACTCCAGCCTGGGCGACAGAGTGAGACTCCGTCTCAAAAACAAACAAACAAACAAACAAACAAACAAAAACATATAAAGCCCTGTAATATTAAAATTATTCTTTGTGTTTAGGAAATTTAGATACACTTACTTAGCTTAACATTATAAATCAAGGTAATCTCACATTGAACAGAATCATCATTACTGCTTAGTTGTTTTACATATACGTTTTGCTTAGGTCATTCAACTATTAATATTTGTTAAAACAACAGATAAATAAAAGATGAACAGTTTTAACATTCTGGGCAATTTCATCTTCTTTTACACTCATGTCCAAAGTATAATGCAGTGCAAAAACGTAACATTTAAAATTTGACAGCTAACTCTATCACATATTATAAATCCAAACAAGTGGTTCTCAGGTCTTACTGTGCAGGCAGAATTACCAGGAGGGCTTGGTAAAACACAGAATCTTGGCCCTACAGCCAGATATGGATTTGTTTGAAATTACTCTTGTATGTGTAAAAGGCAAGGAAAGATACTGAGTAGCACAGGGGTCGATGATGCTGATCAATTGCTGATGTGCCCTCATTTCTATATGTACCATTCCCCATTCTGCTCTTTATCACAGGAAACCTCATTTTCCAGGCTAACTTACACTTAACTCTGGGCAATGAGGAGCCAGAGGGAGAGTCAAGGGCAGGAGGAAGATAGAAGCCAGCCTGTTGCTCTCCCACCTTTCTGCTTCTTATGGGCCCCTGGAAGTGGTTATGTCTTTTCTATGGCTCCAGCTCCCACTGGGAAACTTTTGCATTCACGGTCCCAGGTTTTGCTAGACAGTCCTCAACAACATTCTAGATCCAGAGGGATAGCCCCAGCTTTTGGCCTCTGGTGACACTACCTCTGACGTTTGTCCTTTTAGCACCTGGGTTAGTAGCAACTCAGTATTGCTAAACTCTTGGTGACTTCACCAAACTCTGCTTAATCTGTAAATTCCTAGACTTCTTGATTTCCTGTCTGGGGCCTGATGAATACTGCCAATGAGCACTTGGCATAATTTTTTAATTTTACCTCAGTATAGCCTAGGCTAATATCCTAATTCAATTGCCCTTCTCTTGCTGATCTTGTTTGCAGGTTAACCCCTTCTTGGATAAGCTTGACCTCCTCCTCAGTTTACAGACAGTGAAAATGATGCAGAGAGAAAAGAGATATTTGGAAGGGAGAGTATGATGATAAAGCGGCAAAGTTTAAAAGTGCTTTTTTGCCGGGCACGGTGGCTCAAGCCTGTAATCCCAGCACTTTGGGAGGCCGAGATGGGCGGATCACGAGGTCAGGAGATCGAGACCATCCTGGCTAACATGGCGAAATGCCGTCTCTACTAAAAAAATACAAAAACCTAGCCGGGTGAGGTGGCAGGCACCTGTAGTCCCAGCTACTCGGGAGGCTGAGGCAAAAAAAAAAGTGCTTTTTGTCACTGTTGAACCTTAGTTGAGAGAAAAATGGCCACCTCTGAAATCACTGTTCTGTAATGTGGAGAGGCTCTCTTAACATTCAGAAAAGATCTCTTTATATAAATGTGAACTGTTCAGAGGAAACTGAGTATTACCATGTATGGAAAAGTGATTAATAACTTAGAAATTACTGTAGAACCTGGGAAATAGTTAACATATCAGAAAGTCTCTGTGCTAATCAGAAACAATCTGATTGTTTGAAGACCTTTTATGGGTGAAGTCTGGGAATCCAGGCTCAAGATAAGTGATAGTTTCTAAGGATAGAGGGCTCTGAAAAGCAGAAATGAGGAATAACAACCATGGCATGTTCTGAGAAAGTGAAAGCAGCACATTGAAACTTGTGGCAGCAATGAGCCACATTGGGGTGTCAACACACATGATTCCAGTTTTAGGTAAATAAGCAGAAAGTGGATTGGTATTCAGATGCACCCTTTTTTGTTTATGGAGCATGCAATTCACACACAACTGGTACTATCAGTATTGATTCCACCATATATTTCTGGGGTCTGTGACAGAGCTCATCAAGTCACAACTATGAAAGAAATACTCACTTAAGTAGCCTTAATTCTCATCGTTAGACAGATAAAATGTAGTACAACTCTCAACTCTTCTCCCTGATATATGTACCAACTATATATCAATTTATATTCTGTTTCTCAGTGATATTATCCTTTTCTAATACAAGGTATCTGTTAACATGTGATACTGACTGCTTTTCCACAGTCTGTGGCTTTAGAACAGTATGGAGAGTCCAACAATGCAGTTTGCTAAAGAAGTCTGCCAAAATCTAGTATTGATTTCTTCCAGAGCACAATCTGTGTTATAAATGTTGTAGCTAGTTTTCTGATTCTCAGCAATAACCTCATGTGTATGGATTTGTAAGTTTATTATACATGGAATATGATTCTGTATATCTTAGTAGCTTTGTTCTTTTCTTTTGTTTTGAAAACAAAATCTAATAATCTCATTCAGAAAAGCATTATCACATACTTGTTCTGGAACAATTATCTTGATGTACTAGAGAGTTCTCTCCTGTGTTGGAAAAATTTGGTGTATATTCAATGGCTGTTTGGACAGAGTATTCAATATTAGGGGTGAGTTGCTCCATTATTTGACCTAACAAAATTCAATTTTAGATATTCCACATTGTACTTAGAGTAAAGCTCCTCCTTCTCACCTGCTTCTGTGAAATCCTCTCATGGGAAGGTTTACTTGTCCCAATGGAGTTCTTTTACTTTTTATAAATTTCATATTATTTTTAGTTTCTATAATTTTCTTTCTAGTTGTACCTTGACTTAAGCCATCTTTCCTCCATGAATCTATATTTTAAATAAGATTTAAGATAAATTGAAATACTAAAAATGGAAAATGCTAACTAAAAATGTAAGTTCAAAGGACACAGAATACCTTAATATAAATAAATTGTGCCCTATTAACTAAATGTACTGTTAGTTTACTTAAACTAAACCTAAGTCCTTGACATGCACTCACAGCTTTTACACATTATATTTAAGGGTTATATCTTAATAATTATGCTAAAAGAATTTAAAAGGATATCAGAGAGAACCATGATTGATCAGATTTTTAGTTGGTAAGGTAGATGTGGAAAAGCCTTTTTTTTTTTTTTAAGCTTTTCCTCTGAAGCAACCAAAGGACCACGGGAGACGTGAGAGAAAGTGTTGTATCAGCAGAGGTCTGAAGACCAACCCCATACTACATTTAGGATTCTTTCAAAACCTTTGTATCAGTCTTCAAGAGTTTTCTGTGACCTTTTGCTGGAATTCTTCAGGCGTTAAAGGGCCTCAGCCAAGCATGGCATATATTTCTTTTTCCCTGGAAGCCAGAGTACTACGTTTTCAGTCTCTACATCATATGAGAGGCCTAGTCCTCTGCTGTCTTATGGCTTCTGGTTAGCTTTCTGGCTAGTCTCAGGGCCCTCATCACTGTTACCTCCCTAGAACCTCTCAGCAGGATCAAGTATAGATCCTTTGCCCATAACTTCCACCCTGAAATTTCCAACTGTCTTTAAACATGCATCAATTTACCACCTTGGGAAAAAAAGACTCAAGAAAAACTCTCTCACTTGATTCTATTGCATTCAGCCTATTTTTTAATTTCTCTATTTGTATCCACTGTTACGTTTCCTAAGAGAGTAGCTTTCACCACTCTGTTTCTCTAATTATACAACATGCATCCTCTCCTTAAATGCCTGTAATGTGATTTCAGTCCATGCTTTTTATTAAAGACTCCATTAAATGTCATTAATGATTCACAATCATCAAATCCAATAGCTTCACTTTCATCCTCATTCTTCTTTCATCAACACATTTGATATTCTTGCTCATTTTCACGTGGATGGTATTCTTCTCATTTAGCTTATTTGACTTAATCTCCAATAATTTCTACCTCTTATGGGATCCTTAGTCCTCCTTTCCTTACACTTATGAATGTTCTCATTTTATAACGTATGTTTTCCATGTGGACTACATAGAAAACTAGTCAAATAATTCCTCTGAAATTAGTTATCTATAAAATATTGGGTTCTTATCCTATTTTCTTATTTTTATAAATATAAGTGATGCAGATAATGTTTTATTTTTCCTAGTGCAAAAATAAAATCTGTGACAATGCATAACTATACAATGAGTGTCAGAAGTTGGTAGAAAGTAAAATTGTTTGAACAACAGCTACAACAAAACTAAATTATTCAGAAAATGAATCAACACTCCAAAAGAGCAACTATTGTTTCAGAAAGCGGTTTAGCTTTAATGTAGATTATTCTTTGATTACCTTGAGTCATTAAATTGAAAGCTACTAGGGCATCGACTGTATCTTATTCATCTTTCATCATCCAAACTGAATAGAATAGACTTTTACACGTAATATTATCTCCACCAATATCTGCTAAATTTAATGTGAGATTTACAGTGAAAATTGTTCATAAACACACACACACACACACACATACACACACACTACATTCTACATACCCTCATTACAATACTTACAATACTAAATTTCTTTTTCTAAAAAATATTTTGTATATAATCCTTATTGATGTAGTTGATGAAACACTATATACAAAACACTGGCATGTCAAATATTGTATAAAAAGTATAGAACAGGTTAAAAAAAAAAAAAAGCCCTGTTTTCTTTCTTAGCTCACAGTGCTAGTAAGCTCACCCTTATAGTGCTAGCATAGGAATCATTATGGTACAATTTCATTAGAGCCGTATGACAATATCCTTCTTCTTTATTTCAGATAAAACACAAAGGATATGGGCATTATTATTAGAGAAAGGACACAGAATTTAGCCGTAATACTTTGAGAGTTGTTTCTTCCTCCCTTAAAGGGAAGAGGAAGACAGAAGGGGCTTTATCTGCTTCCTTCAGAAGCCCTGAATCATGTATAAGATGCGGTGGTGACTTTAAACACGGAGCAGTTTGTGTTAGTGATTTACAGAAGTACTATTTTATTTTATTTCTAGCACAAAATGTAAGTGTCTGAATGCTTTAGGTAGGCACAAAAGGGAACGTGAAGGATGTCTGAGATCATCAAGCCCAACAGGAAGATTAGAGCGAGAAAAGGGAGAAGCACTAATAACTGCCACACTGGAATTCCCAGGCTGATCAAAGGGGCCAGTGAGTGTCACAGGTAGGACCTGAGGGGAAGTAACTTCTGAAGATTTCTCGTGCCTTAGAGTCAGCAGAACAACTGTCTGAGAGCTGCATCACATGCAGAGGAGATTTGGTGGGAGAAACACACAATACATGTGCCCAGATAGAGCAGTCATCAACAGCTTTGTCTATCTGACAGATATATAAGTTGTCCCTTGGTACCCAAGGAGGATTGGATCCAAAACTCCAGAAGATACCAAAATCACAGATGCTCAATTTTCTTATATAAAATGGCATAGTGTTTGCAAATAACCTAAGCACATCATCCCCTATACTTTAAATTATCTCTAGATTAATTATAATACTTCATGCAATATAAATTCTATGTAAATAGCTCTTAGACTATGTTTTAAAAATTTTAATACTTTTGTCATTGCACTTTTTTCCCCAAATATTTTTGATCTGGGGTTGATTGAATCTGCGGACACAGATCACACGGATACTGAGGACCAACAATATATTATTTTCTGTAGATGAAGATTCAGCAAAGATTTACAGGAAAGGAACTTCTGGGATTCCTATATGTGGCCTCTTTCTCTGTAACAGGCACATCCCAGATCTAGATACCATGAATTCCCCAAAAGAAAGAAAGACACAGAGGCCACCCAGCCCTACCAAGACTTCCACCAATGGCCTTTCTACAGTTGCAAGGAAGATGGGGGTGGAGGATAATAATATCTGAACTTGGCTGAATATTTCTTCCAAATGAAACTGAGATTTTAAGTAGTCTAAAAGCACTAGACTATGCTAAACATATTGAAAGGGCATGTTGATTGGCAACTTTAATTATCCATTTCCTATTCCCAATTACTAACTTCTAAAGGTTGATGAGTGCTTCATAAAACTGGTAGTAGTTACTGAAATAAAACTATTCCATGTTTGTAGATTGCTGAATTGAGACTATAAATTAAAATTGCTACATATATAACAGAATTAGAAGACATTTTGGAAAGAACATTTAGTCCACAAATGTTTCTATATGAGAAGAGTAAAAAGATGAGAGCTACTTGACTGGGAGTGAATATATAAGCTAAAATTAATTTATCATTAAGTCCTGATATCACAAAAGTCAGGGATATCCCTTAAAGTTAAGAAAATCTTTGGAGAAGAAACCTTTTTTACTTCCAAAATAGAATTCACCTGCTTAATTCATAAATAATTTAAAAAGAGGATCAATAAATTAAGAGTCAGCACGTCAATAATGAATTAAAAAGTGAAAGTAATATGGGTTTTTTTTGGTTTTTTTTTTTTTTTGAGACGGAATCTTGCTCTGTCGCTCAGGCTAGAGTGCAGTGGCACAATCTCTACTCACTGCAAGCTCCGCCTCCCGGGTTCATGCCATTCTCCTGCCTCAGCCTCCCAAGTAGCTGGGACTACAGGAGCCCGCCACCGCGCCCGGCTAATTTTTGTATTTTTAGTAGAGACGGGGTTTGACTGTGTTAGCCAGGATGGTCTCGATCTCCTGACCCCGTGATCCGCCCATTTTGGCCTCCCAAAGTGCTGGGATTACAGGCGTGAGCCACCACGCCTGGCCAGTAATATGTTTAAGAAATTAACCTATCCTTTAACATTGACACAAATTATCCCTTGATTTCGCTATGAAAGAAGGAAAATAATAGATTATATGGATTATGGATATGACCCAGCATGACAGTTTTTTCCTTCTTAGCAAATGGCCTAACCTCTACTCATACTCTTATAAAAGCTGTATTATTTTTTTTTTCCTTAAATAGAGCACAACTCAAATCATTCTTTGGCTTGCAATGTGTCTACAGGAGGAATAAACCCATATGTCATTATAATTGTATAGATTGGATTTGTACTTTTGTTATGGAGCACAACCACAGTCATACTACAACTCCATTCTGTGTCAAAGAGAGTTGTCTCAAAAATACAGGAAACAAAATATCAGAAAAAAATCCAGTATGTTCAGACAACTGTGTAAGCAATGAAATGCAATTGGTTTTATACAAAATTCCATCTTATTTGCAAGGAGAGAAATATATTTACATGTTTTCAAAAACACTTGTTTAATATTTAATTGGCAACATATAGAATCACATGTTGTTTTGTTGTTGTTGTTATTTTGAGACAGAGTCTCACTATATCACCCAGGCTGGAGTGCAGTGGCACAATCTTGGCTCACTGCAGCTTCGTCCCCCCGGGCTCAAGCGATCCTCCCAACCCTCAGCCTCCTGAGTAGCTGGGATCACAGGCGCACACCATCATGCCTGGCTAATTTTTGTATGTTTTGTAGAGATGGAGTTTCACCATGTTGCCCGGGCTACAATTTTTCAGAGTTACATTCCTACGAAGAGCTACTTGAATGTAGAATTATTTTGTATTTCAACAGTGCCTCTACATTATTTCTTTAGCAATATGATTGGTTTTAGTACTGGAACCCTTCACAGACTTTGCCAGCAACCTAATTTATAATATATGTTTTGAGTAAGGATGGCGTATTATTAGTTCTCAAACATTAGCATGAATCAGAAGTCACCTCAAAGGCCCATTAAAACAGAGACTCAGGGAGAGTTTAGTAGATTCACAGCTGGGCCTGAGGATTTGCATTGCTAACAGGTTTCCTGGTGATGCTGATGCTGCTGAACTGGGGACCACATATACTTTTCAAGAATTAATACAAAAAATATAATTTGGAAAAAAGTCTCAGAATTTTTATCAGTACCTTGATAAAAATTATAGTTTGTTAAAAAAATCATTAACATCCAAGTTACAATAAACTCTTTTTCATTAATTACTAAAGAAAAATAGTTTTACTTACATTATTAACTTTTCAGGTCATTAAAAAATTTAATACTGAAAGTATGTGGCTGCCAAAGAATCTCCATGTACTTAAGTTCATTTTGGCCAAAAATAATATTTGATTTGAAATAAAATATATAAATCATAATATAAAATCTGCAAGTGACATTTTTTAACTATCCACACATGGGCATGCATATGCCACTGTAATATTTTGATACCACATTCATTACGTTATGAATAAACGCTCTGCCACCTGACATATTTCAACTAAACAACAGAATATAAATCAGTGAGCAAATTGTTCATGATTAAACAACAAGTAGTAACAAGTAGACTTTGATTATAGCTTTTGGTTAAAATATAATTTTCCTACTTTATTAAAACTTCACTTATCATTGTGAATATCTCAACATATTTATACTATTTATAGATGAATTCCAAATACATTCCAAGCTCTCTGATTTTGGACTGCTCAAATGTTTTGTGCTTAATGCAATGGGGAAAAGAAATGTAGAATTGAACAACAGCCCCCTCCAAGACAAATTCCAAACGTGTAAAACACATTTTTAAAGGCTTGGGTCCTTAACTTTTTTGCACAAAATACTGCAATACATATATTTAATAAGTTAGTTCCCTCATTCACACTGACTTAATATTACCTTGTATAACTGGTGTTATATCTGATGTTCTCCCACATGCGTGTCCAATGTCTGATGTTGCTTGTAAATGGAGACTTAAATCTTTAGTCAAGTCTTTAGTCAAGTCTTTTATATGGTTAAGAATTATACAAAATTTTTATCAGACTAATTAAAATGTGTAATTATAAGGTCCATATTTTTATTATTTGGCATTTTCTAGTGGCAATGCAATTAATGTCTTAGAATGAACAGCAGGACACATTCAAGAAGGCAATCAAGAGAATGATGCAGGTGTTGGCCATGCCACCTTGGCAATCAGTCTTTGAAATCAGATAATTTCAAAATCACTCTCATATCCCCACCCCTGCTTCTTTAGTCCAGTGACCTCTATGTCTGACCTATTCTAAAGATTTATAATCAAGAAGCCATTATTGTTATCTTCTCTAACTCACATACTTACAATCAGGAGGCATCTTTTCCATAAATATCTTGTAATATTCTTGTAGAAGTTCAAAGTTTTCCTGATTAATACTTTCTTGCAAAGAGACATCTCCAAACCTACAAATAGAAGAAAGAAAACAGTTATAAGTTATAAAATGGCACCAAAAAGTAACACGTTTTACCTTTCCTTTTTAAATGGATTGGACTAATTTCCTAAGGAAAGAGTCTGTCTCATTTTTCAGGCTACAATGCACAATGGTGATTTCAAACATATTCCAATCTCCACTGGCCCTGATTTTACTAATCACTTCTAATGCATCAAATATCCTCACAACCATCAAATGTGAATTTGGAGGAAATACCATGTATGAAACACCAGTCTTTGTGCATGGACATAATTGATAATATTAATTTCCCCATCCTACTCCACACCTCCGCTGCAGGGCTGTATCTCTGTATGTGTTTTAAAAACCTTCTTTCTTATTATCTATCCAACCTTCCATTTCACTCATGGCTGCTTAGGGAGGGGTCCAGAAGACCAGCACTGGACACTGGGCTGCACACAGTCTTGCCCACACTATCAACTGCTATAGGCACACGTAGAGCCAGATTTCCCAGACAGTAGATCATTTCTGCTGACATTTTTTTCTGTTCATACCGAGAAGTCAAATGGTTCTGTCCACATAGTCTTCTTCAAACTGTAATGTAATGTTTGTTGACTTCTCTTCCTCACAGGATTATACATTATTTCAGGATAGGAAGCAGATTTCATGCTTCTTGTTATCCTCTATTCCCCTTATATCCCACAGCTTGGCAGAGCATATGGTATTTTAAAAATACCATACTGGCTTAATATTAGTGTTATGGAGTAAATGCTTGTGTTGTCCTAAAATTCATATGTGGAAACCCTATCCCCAAAATGGCAGTATTTAGAGATATGGCCCCTAAGGGGTCAAGTTAAATGAGATTACGAGGGTGGGCTCTCTCTGTTCACAGGCACAAAGAAGAGGTTGTGTGAGCACACGGGGAGAATGTGGTCAGTCATTTGATAGCCAGAAGAAGAGCCCTCATCAGAAACCAAATTGGCTGGAACCTTGACCTTGGACTTCCTAGCTTCCTGAACTATGAGAAACAAACTTCCATTGTTTAAGCCACCCAGTCTATGGTATTTTGTTACAGCAGCCCTAGCAGACTAATAGTATTTATTTATCTAAGAATGGTCATATACAAGATCTACATTTTGATTTTGAGTAAACAGTAGTAAAATATTACTTCTAGATTACATAGCACATCTAACATGTAGATGTTGCTGGTAAAGCTCAAAATTCAGAATCAGAAAAAGGAGGTTCAGAGAACAGAGAGTAAGCAATATGCCCAGATTAACAGTTGGTTGATGTCAGAGTGCTATTCATATTCAGGCCTCCTTCTCACAGGGTTTCCCTACTTTGCCATTTTGCCTTCTTTTCCAGTCTTGTGTGTCTTGTACGGCTTCCGTGTGTGAAAAAAGTGCATTCTTAGTATGAAAGAGAGATGAGAGGGAAGGAAAGGACACTTCTTAAATAAAATGACTGACAACTAAAATAGTCACAATGACAAGAATGATGCAAATTAGTCCATTTTAGAAGCCTTGAAAATATAATGCTGACTAGTCTTTGAAAAGTCTGTGAATAAAAGAGTCTCATATCTCTCTCAAGATCGCAATAACAGACCTTGTTAATTCCAACTCAAAACACTCTACTCTAGTGTACCAAAGAAGAGGCAATTTGGAGTGCTGTTTCCCTGCTCCACGTTGTAGAGTTTATGATCCGGAATATCATTCATCTCAAACACTGAATTTGCTAAGACAAATATGTATAGATAAATAGAATATAATCTGATCCTAGACACTAGCCTTCAAAAGTACTTAATTACCAAAGCAAGGAATGTGCTAGGTACTTTTAACCTTACCTGTGGGGCAGGGGTCACTTGGAGAGTGAATTATAGACAAGAAAGCATGTTAAATATTATACTACCAAAGACTATCAAACTCCCCAAATTGTTGCCTGTGAAGGAACTTCTCCAGCCAGCCCCCACAGCGAAGATGATAACTTCTTTCTCTAAAATATTTCAAAAGTATGCTCTATGATCTTTTTTTGTTAATTTTTTGAGACAGAGTTTCACTCGTGTCACCCAGGCCAGAGTGCAATGGTGCAATCTCGGCTCACCTCAACCTCCGCCTCCCCAGTTCAAGCGATTGTTCTGTTTCAGCCTCGCAAATAGCTGAGATTACAGGTGCCCGCCACCACGCCCAGCTAATTTTTGTATTTTCAGTAGAGACAAGGCTTCACCATGTTGGCCAGGATGATCTTGAACTCCTGACCCCAGGTGATCCACCTGCCTCTGCCTCCCAACATGCTGGGATTACAGCCATGAGCCACCGCGTCCAGCCGAAAAAAGTGATTTTTAACAGTGACTCATGGGATCACAGTACAATCATTTGTTGACTGAGCAAGTCGTTATAAAAAAAAGTTAACATTACCAAATAATAACCATTACAATAAACACAAAAAAGAGAAAGATTCTGTTTTAGATTTAAAAAATTTGGGCCGGGCGCGGTGGCTCAAGCCTGTAATCCCAGCACTTTGGGAGGCCGAGACGGGCGGATCACGAGGTCAGGAGATCGAGACTATCCTGGCTAACACGGCAAAACCCCGTTTCTACCAAAAATACAAAATATTAGCCGGGCGAGGTGGCGGGCGCCTGTAGTCCCAGCTACTTGGGAGGCTGAGGCAGGAGAATGGCATAAACCCGGGAGGCGGAGCTTGCAGTGAGCTGAGATCCGGCCACTGCACTCCAGCCTGGGTGACAGAGCGAGACTCCGTCTCAAAACAAAACAAAACAAAACAAAAAACACAAAAATTTGATGCTATTATCTGTTTACAATATTGAGATATATATAAACATGAATTCTAAACTTTAATACACACATAGGTATTTGGAAATAAAGAAGGTTAATCCATTTGAATGCTTTATTTAGTACTGGCATCAAGATTTTCCTCAATGTTTTTGCCACATTTAAATTTGACTTGGGCCAGGATTCCTTAAATATGAAAATTTACCTTCTATCTCAAATAATTTGGTACTGATAAAAAGAAAAATGTTATGCATAAATCGATGTTAGTTCTATATGCAGATACGTGGGACTTCTCATCATATGCTTAAGAGGAACAAAGAAAAATCTCAAGTGCCACTCTTACACCAAAGCTTACCTCTCAGCCAGAGTTTGCTGTTCATTGATTCCAACGTTAAAAAGTACTGGATACACATGAAGCAACTGTCCTTCTTTAATCTGTAGAGGTAGCGACTCAAACATCCTGGCTGGAAGCTTGACCTCTACCACATAATGTTCTCTAAAGAAGGCAGAGGACAAAGGGAAGAAACATTACTTACTTGTTTTGTGTTATTTTAGATTTATTGGAAGAAAACAATAAAAGGGTTGGGATATAGCACTGATTTAGTTTTCTGTTTGCTATATGCTTATTTTCCTCATTCATTCATCTCCTTATTAAATTACTTGACATAAAAAAGTTTGTAAGGATTCATTTACATGTGTGATTTCTCTACCTCACTCTGAATTCCTTAGGAAAGAAATGTTTAGTCCATTTTTGTATACCCAGGGTCATGTGCATTGATAGCCTCATTTTGTTTTCTTATTTTTAAAACTCAATCAGTCCTAAGAATAAGAACACTAATCTAATGACTGCTGTTTCAATACAGTGAAGCTAAATAAACCAAATAATTTATATAGTGTTTTGGTATGGCCTGTTTGTTATCACTATTGATGAGTGTTTCTGTTTATGATGGGCTGATGGAAAGGTAATGCTTTTATTGCTTAGAGTGAAACTTTTGGGAATTCTGGTCATTTTGAAACATTAACATATCACAGGAGCATTTTTTCATTGGAAATGTCCATTAAAAACTACCCCCTTTTTAATGTTGAAAATTTAAGTCAGGATTGATACAATATGATTAATAAGAGTACCTACTTACATGTTTTAAAAATTGTCATCTTCCAATACAGTGTGAATTGAATATAGAAATTTAGAAAGTTTTGCCCAGAGGTTGAGAAAATCCATGTGTTTCAAGAACTATACAGAGGGGTGGGATTGTAAGATACACATTGGGGAAATAAGCATAGGACAAATAGTGAGCCTCTTTGTGAAAATCTTTTTAATTTCTCCTAGTGTAACATTATTGATAAACAGTATGGACCACTGACACTGAGACTTGTTTTTTTCTAGCTATGAAACAGAGACCTGGTAAATATCATGAATTTAGCAAGCATGGATGTTAGCATTACCTTCAGATGAATGAGCGCATTATTTTTCTTTGTTTAATTGCTCTCAATGCCATTTACAATAGCCTGGCTAACAGTCTTTCAGGAATATGAGAAGCATCAATGAGTCAGTTCATGATTTAAACTTGCTCTGAAGGTGAAATATATAATTTCTTTGTGATAATTTTACCAGGTTTATTAAGACATTTATATGAACTAATGTATTTTACATATATAATTAATAATTTTAGCAAATTTATAAAATTACACAATCATCACAATAATCCAGGTTTAGTTCATTTCCATCAACTTAAAACAATTCCTCGTGCCCATTTACACTCAACTCTACTACCATCAGCAGCCCAGAAAGCCATTCATCTATTTTCTCTCTATCTCCTATGAATGAATTTAATTTTTCTGCACATATCCTATGAATTGATTCATACAGCATGGAATATTTTCTATCTGGCCTTTTTCACCTAGTATAATGTTTTTGAAGTCATCCATGTTGTGGTACGTATCAGAAGCTTGTTCCTTTTTATTAGTGAATAGGATTCTATTGTATCGATATCACATTTTGTTGACACATTTATCAGTTGAAGGACACTTGGATTACTCCATGATTTGGGATATTATTAATAATGCTGCTATGAACATGCAGGAATGAACCGTGGTGTGGAAGTATGTTTCATTTTCTCTTGGGTGTATGTCTAAGAGTCATATGATAATTTTGTATTTAACTTTTTAAGACTGTCAAACTGTTTTCAAAGTGACATTTCCACCAGCAATGTACAAGGGTTCCAGGTTTTCCACATCCTCACCAACATTTGCTCTTATCTGATGATTCTAGTGTAAGTAGATTGGTATCTTTGATTTTAAATTTATTCTCCTAGTGATGAATTATGTTGAATATGTTTTCTTGAACTTATAAATCATTCATATATCCTATTTGGTGAAATGACTATTCAAACTTTTTGCCCATATTTAAATTTGTTTTTTGGTGTCATTATTATTGAGTTGTAACATTTATTTACATATTCTGAATATGAGTCCTTTTTCAAAAATATGATTTGTAAATACTGTCTTCTAATGTGTGGCTTGTCTTTTTACTTACTTAATGCTGTTTTTTTTTTTGATGCCTAAATGTTTATAATTTTGATGCAGTCCTATTTATCTATTTTCTTCTTTTATGGGTCTTGATTCTTGTGTTATGTCTAAGAACTCATTACCTAAACCCAACTTACAAATATTTCCTTCTGAGTTTTCTTCTAGAAGTTTCACAGTTTTCGCTATTACATTTAGACTGATAATCTATAGTGAGCTAATTTTTGCATATGTGTAAATTCTTTTCTTTCCATATAGATAAACCAATTGTCTCAGCATCGTTTTTTGAAAAGATTCTCCATTCTCCATTGAATTAACCTTGGCAGCTTTGCTGAAAATCACTTGACTTTAAGGATAATAGTTTATTTCTGGAGAGTAAATTTTGTTCAATTAATCTACATGTATATACTTATGCTAATACTACATTGTCTTGATTATTATAGTTTTGTAGTCATTTGTGAAGTCTGAAAGTATAAACTTTTCTACTTTGTTCTTCTTTTACAAAAATTGTTCTTCTTTTACAAAATTTCTGGGTCCTTTGCATTTACATATAAATTTTAGGTTAGGCTTGCCAATTTCTGCAAAAAGACTACAGAGATTTAGATAGTGATTGCAGTGAATCTATAGATCAATTATGGAGAATTACTAAACAATACTGAGTCTTCTAATACATGAACACAGGCTGTCTCTCCATTTATTGGATCCTATTAATTTCTCTCAGCAATATTTTGTGTGTTCTGTGTACAACATTCTAACTTAGTTAAATTTACACCTATTCTTTTTGATGTAATTGTGAGTTAGACTTGTTAATCCAAACCACCACTATTTCTGACAACTTTCAGGACTGTGCTATTTCCTACTCCAATCCAAGTCAAATCAGCCCACTCTGGTAGTGAAGCTGTTGTGTTAATGGCCTTGCCCTAGGAGAACTGTGTTCACAGGGCCAGGGTTGATGGGAGCAGTCCTCAATAAAATGCCTCAGACTCTTACTGATGCTACCCAATGTTCTCTGGTTTCTCGCAAACAAGTGCTTCTGAATTTGTGGTGTGCATCCGATTTATTCTGTTTGTCCTAAAATTGTTGTTTTGGATTATTATTTCCAGCTGTAATATTGCTTTTGGAGAGAGGGTGTGCTAAGCTGCTCACTTCATCATTCTCGGAGTCATGCCCCTACCTACATGATTACTTTTGAGTCTCAATACTGCTTGAAGAACTTCCTCAGAAAAAGCAAGCTGCACTCTGCCTATGCCAGATGGCCTGGTAAGCTTCCCTTAAACATTGTGATATAAGTATTAGTGTTTCACTTTTGACAGTAAACTTGAGAGAAATATAGAATTGTGCTGTTTTTCGGGTGTGCGTATGAGCAATTTTATTCTCTTTCTCCCAGATGAATGGCAAGTTAAGTATTAATTCTAGGTAAATATTTAGTTTCTGAGGATGTGGGTTTTTTTGTGAGTAAGAAAGTTACCTTTCAGCCAACTATGTGGTTCTGAGTATCCTTCACAAAATTTAAAATAATTATTATATGTTTACTATCAACAAGAAGACAAGTTTACTTTGAACTTTATACTTAGTTTGTTCTGCATCTCTCTTTAGCATGAAACGGACTCTCCCTTTTGTATATTCATATGTTTTGAACATGACCTGAGAATGTTTCAAATTTTAAATATCCTCATGCAGCAATTAAAAACACTAACACCAGAATAGTTTGGACTTCTGATTGAGACAACTTACTATAGGATGTACCTCTTCTTTTGGAGGTATGTTCTACACACCATCATTTTTCTTAATTATTTCTGATATTTTACCCATCATACACTGACTTTCGAAGCTATTTATTTAAAATCCTTCTCGGAAATCTCACAGTCTGAGAGTGAGTTGTCAAAAATAATTAAGAGAAATAGTGGTATATTCCCCTGACACAGAAATATATCTTTTCTAAAATGTTACTGCTTTTAACTGAATTTAATTTAAAGTCATCTCAAGAATTATGATTCTATTAACTGAACGATTCCCACAAAAGTAAAAACACCCACAGCTTTGGATGAGATAGTAATAAGGAGAAAAATGTTCTCATGCAAGCTATTATTTTGAATTTCTTGTATTTTGTGGGAGAGTACTGCCATACTCAACTCACTACAATTTAAAACATTCATGAGACTTCCAGGAGTTTTTCAAGATTGTCCCATATCATATCACCCATGTTTATTTTTTACCAAAAAGGAAAAGAAAACAAAAGAAAAATTCCCAAATCAAACCTGAATTCTCCTTGCCTCCTCTGACAGGAGTTAATATGACACATCTAACAAAGCCTGGTCTTCAGGAAGTGAGCACTGTGAGCGCTGCTTACCGTCTTCCTGTTACAACTGGCAATACATCATTGGATTTGGCTTCAATTATTTTAAATGCGACTTTCTTTAAATCAGAAATGCCAACAGCCATGTCCTCTAGCATTCCAATTTCATCACCTAAGCAAGAGAAAAGGCACTTAGTTACAAACAAACATTTGAGGAAAATGTCATTAGCTACTATGCCTCCCTGCTGGAATTTGTTCTAGCATTTTATTGAATGAGTTTCTGAATGCAGTGAACCTACTCTAGATACTTTTCCTCAGAGGCTGAAGGTTTTCCTTAGTGAAATGGGAACCATTTCAATGGACTCCAGAAGTCAATCTACCCTTTGAGGGGAGGAAGAACGTGGGCATTTGCTGTGAGGCTGGAGAAAGGTTTTAACCCCTTTATGATTTGTGTACATTTCTTTCTACTGGCAGGACTGATATGCGTTGTCTAGAAATAACAGAGGTAGCTGAATTGATAATCACTGACCCAGGTTCATGCTAGTTTTGCATCTCCATACATTAACAAATGAAGCCTAAGAGGGGGATCATTAAGATTCCAGATCCGCACTCTCTAACAGAAGCATAATGTGAGCCACATATATAATTTTAAATTTCCTGGTAGTCATTTTTTAAAAGAGTGAAATTAAAAAGGTAGAATTAATTTTAATAATAGATTTTACTTAATCCAGTATATCCAAAATACCATTTCAGTTGTAAATTAATATAAAAGTATTATCAATATAAAATACCTTTTAAAACTAGTTTTTGAAATCTGGTCTGCATATCTAGTACTTATTGATTTGGACCAGACACATTTCAAGTGTCCAATAGTCACGCAAGGCTACTATATTGAACAGTGCAGTTCTAGACATTACAGGGTTCAGACTTTAAAATCTAGTCATTGAAACTATGTTGGCACAGAGCCTTTTATATTAAAAAAGCCAGATGGCTGCTCAGAAGTCCACTCTGAAATAATCTATAATTCCATTTTCAAACCTTAATGGGAGGCAAAAGTAAGTTACAAGGTGAATACAAAAAACTGAAAGTTACATTATTTTTGTAATACTTGGTGCAATAAAGGTCTACTTCTTATTTTTATGTTTTTTGGAAAAAATTGTGGGTTAAATATCCTATGAATAGAAATGTGACTTTTAACTTGTACTAAAGCAATACTCACTGTATGTACTTAGTAGCCCTTCATACTGTACTATCAACCCCACTGTGTGAAGCTGCTGTAGGAAGCCTGGGTCATACAGACTTGTCTGTAATTTGATGATAAAACCACAAACCAATCCGGCAAGCTGAAAAAAAAAATACTGATAAGATTTACTGCAGTTAGCAAACGTATTTGTTTTATTTTGAAATATTTTAAGACTTCTGAGGCATGACAGATTCGATTCTCAGGTATGTGTAACAAAACTACAACTATTTGGTAGGCATATTAAAACAAGTTGACAGTCTTTGATCTAGAATTGCTGTGTATAAAAGTCTTGGGGAAAGTAGAAGTGCAAAGGGAAAAAGAACATGGACAGCAGTGAGGTTGATGGGTCTTCAAATCTTATGTCTACCATTTCTAACAGTAAAATCATAAACACTTAAGCACTTCCAAATCTTATTATTTTTTGTACATGTAAAATAGAGATGATAATAATCATTTCACAGGGTCATGAAAATAACACAATGACAAAACATATATGTATAAGGCAGAGCATATTTTCCGACACCTGGTTAGCTCCATGTGCCACTGTACCATTCATGAACTAGCACGGGAAAGGGGCAGTTTGGTTAAAACATTCCGTTTTCCTAGAATGTTTAGAAAGATAAGCCTTCTTTTTCTTCCCCTCCATATGCCCTGTCTATAAAACTCAGCCATGGGGATGGAGGCAGGTGGGGAGAAGGAAGGCACCAGCACCGTCACCGTGATGGAGGTAGGCCTTGGCATTATGAATCATGTTGGGTGTAGGCAAAGAAGGTGGCCCTGTCGAACTTCCCATTCAAGCCTTACTGCCCTGAAAACTTATTTTAAAAACAAAATAAGAGATCTTTGTGAAACCTTGTCCCAAGATTCATGGGGGAACTGTACGTATAAGCGGCTGCAAACAGATCCCCCTTGCCAAGTCCTAGTTTGTCACCTGCAGTGCAAGGCAACAGTCCCTTCCCTTACACTTATGTAGACCCCTGAGCATAACACAAAGATGATGACCATGTCCTTCATGGATTTCATGCCCTGTGAAGCAGAATTTATACGTTAGAGACTTGGCCATCTCTTTTCAGAAATAAATACTTAAGATCTCATATACTCTTTGCTTAGGATATTCAGCTGATATTTACCGTGAATAAGAAACACGGGGTACCAAAACTTTAAGGATCTTTCTAAAAATAAAGCTGTCCCAATAAGAATTCTATTCATTATCAAGGATAGAATGTTAACAACCCGGCACTGTTTTGTACTAACAATAACAGGCACCTACCGCTTGACTGAAGACGATGTCTCTTCTTAGCGTCAGCATCAGACACTGGGGCAAGCTGTACGCAAGTTCCTGAAGGAGCACAAACGTCAGGGACTGCTTGGCTCGGTTCACCACTTCTCCCATGCAGTCCTTCAGGGTAAGGATGAGGGGATACAACTGTTCATACCAGTCCTCTGAGGGAAGGGGGTGTAAGAACAGTGCAACAGATGAAGGAAGGTCTTGGAATATAATGCAGAACCAACTTCCAACTTATTTTTATTTTTTCGATAAAGTTAGACATATTCTTAAGGATTCACAAAGATCAGACCTGAAGATCTCTAATTTAAAATCTGTCCCCTAAAAATGTCCATAAGCAGCCAGCCATCGGACCTCTCCACGTGGATGCATTTAACATATTTGCAGCAGATCTCTCTTCTCTGCTCATCTCTGATCTGTGCACTGCCTGTATCTTAGTGAGTGGTGCCATCAAACCTTTCTCATACCGGAAATAGAAGTTTTACTGGCCTTCCTCTTCTGCAGTTTTCACATTAACTTGGTCATTAAATTAGTTCTACTACTGTAACAGTCCATCAGTATGCATCTTCTCCTTGTCCATGCCCATTGTCGTTTATTGCTCTCCCTTGGATCACTTCCTGGACTACTCCCTAACCCATCTCCCTTCCTCTGGTCATACTCTACTGAATTCCCTTCTTAACAGTGTTGCCGGAAAGATTTCTAATCATTTTGTATCTGATTCTATCACTCACTTCTCACTTCTTAAAATATTTTGATAAAAAACCTAATAAAGCATTCATAAATAAATAAAGTTCAAACTCATGAAAGACTCTCCATTATCTAAACTTTGCCTATTTGTCTAATCTCATCTTTCAGAACTTTATTTGCTGTCTTGAGTCTCAGGTGAAGTGAACCACATGTATTTCCTTAAACTTATCCCGTTCTCTCATCTCAATGTCTTCGCAAATCCTATCTCCTCTCCTAGAACACTCTTTTTCTACTTATCTTCCTGACAAATGCTTTATCTCTTCTGCAGACTCAATTCAGGATTTCTCTTCTCCAGGAAGTCTTCCTTCATTTCCCCCTTACTACACTTCCCTGTTCCCTGAAGATTGGGTTGAGTTGACTTCCTTTTGTGCCTATAGCTTCTTGTCCTTACTGTTTCAGGACTACTCACACACTACTCACCATTTTCCTCTGCAAGAAAGAGAACTCACTGAGGGCAAGGAATTCATTTTTTAATCACTGAATCACTAGAACCTAGCACAGTGCCTAGCATATAGTAAATATTCAATAAGTTTTAATTGAATGAGAAAAGTTACAGTAAATATAACAGTTTTAAAGATATAGACAAGTATAAGTAAGTCAAGTTTTCAGTAGTATTTGGGATTCAAATAGCTGTTCTTCAAATGAGGATGCAAAACTGAGACCATTTGTGCTATTTGTGTGTCTAGATTTCTAACATGCCTCAATCATATAATTATGACTTTGGTATGATAGAGAACCAATTTATGTTCTGTTTCAGTTAATTTGGAGATCAAAGCCCTGGCAAATGTTAACTATCATAAATTCTTGACTGTGTGACATTCCATTAATATATAAATAAATTAATGGATGACAAATACGATTTGATATGAATGAGCACACGCTGTGAAATTAATTATAAAGCAGGAACTAAAATGATATGATCTCCTCATCATAAAAGTGCAAGCATCATTGTGAGTAATGTGAGTGGTAAATAATCAGTTAAGACCTTGAAAGAGTGACAGAGAACAATAAAAAGAATCATAATCACTATCGTACCATGTCTACTGTCACTTATTTATTTTATGTTGTGGTATAATAGACTAGATGAAATAAATCCAAAGGGTTGAAAAGATAATTAATGGACCCAACATAATAAAAAGATATGCTCTTATTAATACTCTATGAAATGCCTATGTGATGCTATAATGTAAAATACATTAGAATGTTAGAAATTATTATTTTAAAAATATTGTAGATGTAAGTGCTATTATAAGGATAAAAAACATAGAGAAAGAGGAATGCAACAGATCCCTTTTAATGCATAATCATTTAATATTGGACAAACTTATAGGCAGCCTAGAATAAAATGTGAACAAGGGTTTGATTAAAACAAGCATTGGTTAACTGTTGATCCTTATGTCATTGTCATGTGTAAAAGGGAAAATGGAGGTACACTGGACTTTTTTTCATAATAAAAGATACATCAATAGATATCAAGAATGAATATCCTATATTCCTATTTTTTTCATATTTGCATTTTTTTATCTCCTGTTCTCTCTCTCACTTTCTTATGTAATTGTTGCTCTCAATATGAATGGGTAGACTAATAGACACAGGGAAACACTAGAAAAAACTTCAATAAAATAACCCAGCTGTAAATTTTACACAATAGCAGACTGAAAACTGATTTTGTTTTGTGCTTAGCTCTGTAGAGATTCGTTTCTACTAGAGAATTTCCGAACATAAAATACATCTTCTGTGCAGTAGGTGGCGCTGCTTAATCAGGCTGAAGTAGAACTACTTTGCACTTGCTGCATTCAAGTAACTGATTCTTACTTTTGTATGCAGTTGTATAGTTCCCAAACAGCATGGACTTATTGTTTAAGCATCTTGCATCATATTATCCTGAATCAAGTGGTGAATACTTTATATGATTTTTCTAGTTAGAAAATTAAAAAAAAAACAAGTGGCCACATTTTTCTTTCTTGCAAGATATTGTGACAATTCTAATTCAATGTTTGTTTCTGTTAAAAGTATTTAAAAGAGAAAATTTTGCAGATTTTCTCATTAGCATAAGGATAGGTGCTGTATTCAATTCCATCTTCACTTATTTAACCAGTTGATTCTTAATTGTAAACTATAATCAGATGACCAAAAACAGAAAACCAAAACAAGTCTGGTTTCCAGTTCCACAAGAATAGAAGTGGAAACCTGGGAAAACAGGAACACACAACATTCTAAACCTAGGAACACTGTTACATACTTCTGATACTAATGATATTCCAGCATCTCTATTTAGCATAATTATATATACCTTTTATGGCTAAAATTTCAGGAAAATAACAATATAGGAAAGCGTTAATTATGAATGAGAAAATTACAAGTTCATGAGCAACGTAAAATGTCTTTAAAATAGTAGTAAGCTTTCTATGGAGGAACATAAGTGAAAAAGTTAAAAATAAATTTTTTTTTTCTAGAAAAGAAGCAATTTAAATTGAGCAGATAATGGAAAATTGTACTGGAAAATTCCAATTGCCAATGACTCCAGGTTTTCTTCTCTGTTAATATGCAGTCAGTGTAAATCTCAGATTCTGAAATAAACAAAGTGAGTATGACAGGCCAAAGCAAGGCCAAAGTCAGTTCATAAATGGCCTTTTTGCTCCAATGAACATCCCATATCATTCTCACAAAGGAACAGTAAATGCTTTAGTTTTTTGCTTTAAAATACGTTTTGGGGGAAATTAAAGAAAAAACCCAGGCTTCAGCTCTTGACAGTTTTCAGATTTGTCACTTGCCTATTACCTTTGTGTCTCTCCATACTTTACAGTTTACATGGTGTGTATTTGGTCCTCCTGATAAAGATGAAGGTAGTATTTATTCATTCATATATATGTGTGGGTATGTGTGTATATATATATGAATATATATATATATATATATATGTGCATACACACACACACACACACAATCTTAGTTGAAACTCGAAACTAAATTCAGAAGAGTGGATGTATTTCAGGATTTCATACTTTTATGTACACACATACACACACATATACACACACACAGTTTTTTATAAACTTAGTGAAGCTGGGAGCTAAGGGTGCCCCACAATATAGTTAACTGTCCCACCATCTCTTCCCTGAGCCAACTAGCCTAGCAGGCACTAAGTGTGATTTTATTCCCTGGGCTCCTTTCCATGACAGAGGAAAATACTAGGAGAATGTTTGAGTGCATCTATAAAAACTTGCTGAGACTCCTTAACCCTGAGACCAACAAGCAGAGTCTTTCCTCGGGAAAACATAAAATGCATGTGGCTTAGCCGAGCTTTCCTGAGCTTTGTGAAGTGTGTTGGAAGCCATCCAAGCACAGCCTCTGTTTTCCAGCCCCTCTACTTGCTTCTCCGACATATTCAAGGGAAGCTCACTGAGGGATTCAGAGAACGGCTGCTGGGTGCCCCCCCTCACCTCCTCCACACACCATCTATTTCCTGTGCAGGATGTTCACGTCCTCTGAGCTCAATGGCTCTTATGTTACTCAGGAGAAAAATAAAAGAGCCAAATATCAACCAGCTGTAGCAGAGCATCATGCTTTCTTTCCAATTTCTGAGCCATTCTCTTCTCAGGTGCTTGGTCTTCTTTGCTCATTTAAAATAATTAACTTCACAAAAGCTCGTAGCTATTGTTATTTTTGTTATCACAACCTTTCAGACACAGAAAAAAAAGAAAAGTGAAAAGATTGCACATCCATTAAACTTTATACAAAGAGATAACAGAAGAAATGAGCCAGCTCTTAGGATTCTCTTCAGGTAACAAGATGATGAACTGTGAAGACAAGCGATTAGAATGGCCATTAAGGGGGGCAATAAAATTCCCAAGGTCATGAAGTGAACACAGACCAAACTTATAGCCAGTAGGGATTTTAATCTATGCCTGAACCCCAGGCAGCACAGAAATGGTGATGGGTTCATGGTTGGGGGCTGGGGGTGGGAGAAATCTATTTCCTGCTTATAAAATTTTTGTTGACTTTGAAGGGCCTATGCCTTACATCAACCCAAATATGGGTACCTATGTGCCTCTCTGAGTGAAGTTCTTATCTTTCAGGCACAATTTTGCAGTGTGAACATTCATAATGTGAAGGGATCAACTAATAATAAGGCTTTTTCTACAGACACTTTCTAAGTAAATTCCTTTCTATGGGTATAATACATGTAACCAACTTTGGTCATAGACCCTCGACACCTGCCCATAGGAGGCCTCTAAATACCTGGACATATCCTAGGGGCACAGGGCATAGAAACTAGGCTAATTCCAGACAATAGAAGAGTAATCAGAAAAAGAAAAGCACCCGAGGAAACTTGACTGCTTCAAATGTTTTCTGGGCCGCTCAGAATGTCCTTCTCCAACCAAGCCTTCCTGATCCTCTTCCTGTCTTTATAATCTACTGCCTGTCTCTGACACAGGAATTGAGAAATCAATTTTTTGTCTTCTTTTAATAAATGCTAATGTGTCTTTCTTTTATCATTGCTCCCCCCTCCTTTTTCACTGACATCATGAGAAATGGACTCATTCATTGGACAAAGATAGTGTCTTCTACGTGAGGTGCTGTGGGTGATACTAATATTTTTAACTCATGTCCCCTCCCTTCAAGGAGCTAAAATCGAGAAGGAAAGGTAAGAAGTATGAAGGAATACCTACAGTATAAGGCAATATGATAACAGCTACGAAAGTTGGGATAGTGACCAAACAAGTTTTAGAAGACTGAGAGTTTAGAGGCAAGAGAGTTCATCTCTGGTGAGAAGACTGTGTTCACTCATGGCTGTGGCATTTACTGCACACTTAAAGGAAGCCACAGGTGGAAAGAGCCCAGGGAAAGCTGCCTGTACTGCAGGTGGTAGACACCCACAGTGAGGCTTTGTAGGAATAGAGACTGAGAGGAGTGTTTGGTTTTGTAGTGGAAATCTAATAAATAGATGCATAAACTGACCAGAGGGAGAAACAGGGGGTACTGGAAGAGAGGAAATAAATGACTGAGATCACTCAGTGATTTGGAGAAGGCAGGAATAAAACAGAAGTAAATGTTAAGCTGAAGCCATGGAATAAAAACAATAAGAGTCTAGGTATAGGCAGTCACCATGCTAGGGATAGGGAGTGGAGGTAGATAGGGGTGGGGATAAAGGATGGTGCAGGGGATGTGTGAATAGGGCAAGAGCTAAGAAGCAGGGCCAAATCAGAAACAATGCATATCAGACAGGGTGAATGACGAAGCAAGGTTTACATTAACCCTGAGAAGAAGGTAGCACGTGAATGTACTTTCCCTTGCCTCTATCTCAGGGCAGCCTCAAAGGCCCTAAGGACATTCACATAAAGAACAAACATGTATCTTAAAATGCCATGAGTGTAGTGTCCACTGAACTACGTTCCAAGGTAAATGACTGATCTTAGCAACTTCCACATGTATGAGAAATGACTGTACTGCTCAACCCAAGACAAATGGCTAAGACAAGAACAAAGGCAAGCTTTCCTCATGTCAAAGGAACCTTGTTTGTTTAAACCCTGCCAGCCTGAGAACACAATGTCATAAAACTTTCCAGTCCTGCTCTTAGAAAAATAGCAAAGGAAATGCATCAACTGATATCCTGGTTAAACTTCTCATTTCGTAGCACAAAGTTGAAAGCCTTAAGTAAATTCTGCTAAGACAGTTTCCAGGAACCAAATCCTTTAATCAAACAAGCCTTGTATTTGTTGTAGCACAAAAGTTTTAAATTCGGGTTATGTATTGACTGAAGGAGTCACACACCCACATTCACTGTGCTTATTTTGTTGCCTTTTGGCCTTAAATAAACTGTAACCTCAGGACTCTGGCCCTCAAACAGGTTGGGTATTTAAGAACAAGCTGCATAAGTCTTAGGTCTTTGAGCAACCTGAAATCATCAATATGTCTACATCAGTGAGCTCCTGTCATTTAAATATTGGCCAGCATCTAAGGTTAAGAAGAGAAGTAGTGGATACTGAGTTGACTGAATCCTTATCAGCGAGCATTCAGAGAAGTGAAGAGGTGCAACATTTTTAATAGGTGAATGTAAATGAAGTAAACTAGGTGAATATAGAAGTTTCCTAGTAATGTTCAAGACCATGGAATATAGTGCATCAGTTTTTTGGAGCATAAGTTTATACAAGTGCAATTTTGCTATATGCATGGAACGTGTAGTTGCACCAGTTTAAAAACAAAATTCTGCAAACACAATAGGGCCTCACGTCCATAGATTTAACTTATAAATGCCGAGTAAGCAATCAAGTAACCAAACAATATAAACAGTACATTTCTTAGGCCATTTCATTTAATAATCACATGCCCTATGGCCGGGCGTGGTGGCTCACGCCTGTAATCTCAGCACTTTGGGAGGCCAAGGCAGGAGGATCACCTGAGGGTGGGACTTCGAGACCAGCCTGACCAACATGGAGAAACCCTGTTTCTACTGAAAATACAAAATTAGATGGGCGTGGTGGCTCATGCCTGTAATCCCAGCTACTCAGGAGACTGAGGCAGGAGAATTGCTTGAGTCCGGGAGGTGGAGATTGCAGTGAGCCAAGATTGTGCCATTGCACTCCAGCCTGGGCAACAAGAGTGAAATTCTGTCTGAAAAAAAAAAAAAATTCACGTGCCCTAAAGTCCCTGGATGGGAGCTATCATCTCCCTTTTCCTCTATCTTGGTTTCTCTGTGGGTGTGAACATAACCATATTTATGAGAAAGTTAAGTAATTTTTCTATGTAATTATGAATTCTTAATTTCTGCATATGATTCCACAGTAAGCCTTTTGGATCCTTTCCTTACTCCTTATACGAAAATTAATTCAAGATGGATTAGAGACTTAAATGTTAGACCTAATACCATAAAAACCCTAGAGGAAAACCTAGGTAGTACCATTCAGGACATAGGCATGGGCAAAGACTTCATGTCTAAAACACCAAAAGCAACGGCAGCAAAAGCCAAAATTGACAAATGGGATCTCATTAAACTAAAGAGCTTCTGCACAGCAAAAGAAACTACCATCAGAGTGAACAGGCAACCTACAGAATGGGAGAAAATTTTTGCAATCTACTCATCTGACAAAGGGCTAATATCCAGAACCTACAAAGAACTCAAACAAATTTACAAGAAAAAAACAAACAGCCCCATCAAAAAGTGGGCAAAGGATATGAACAGACATTTCTCAAAAGAAGACATTCATACAGCCAACAGACACATGAAAAAATGCTCATCATCACTGGCCATCAGAGAAATGCAAATCAAAACCACAATGAGATACCATCTCACACCAGTTAAAATGGCGATCATTAAAAAGTCAGGAAACAACAGGTGCTGGAGAGGATGTGGAGAAATAGGAACACTTTTACACTGTTGGTAGGTTTGTAAACTAGTTCAACCATTATGGAAAACAGTATGGTGATTCCTCAAGGATCTAGAACTAGATGTACCATATGACCCAGCCATCCCATTACTGGGTATATACCCAAAGGATTATAAATCATGCTGCTATAAAGACACATGCACACGTATGTTTATTGCGGCACTATTCACAATAGCAAAGACTTGGAATCAACCCAAATGTCCATCAGTGACAGACTGGATTAAGAAAATGTGGCACATATACACCATGGAATACTATGCAGCCATCAAAAAGGATGAGTTTGTCCTTTGTAGGGACATGGATGCAGCTGGAAACCATCATTCTTAGCAAACTATCACAAGAACAGAAAACCAAACACCGCATGTTCTCACTCATAGGTGGGAACTGAACAATGAGATCACTTGGACTCGGGAAGGGGAACATCACACACCGGGGCCTATCATGGGGAGGGGGGAGGGGGGAGGGATTGCATTGGGAGTTATACCTGATGTAAATGACGAGTTGATGGGTGCTGATGAGTTGATGGGTGCAGCACAGCAACATGGCACAAGTATACATATGTAACAAACCTGCACGTTATCCACATGTACCCTAGAACTTAAAGTATAATAATAATAATAATAAAAGAGATATCTAAGGGATTGATTTTCCTGAAGTTATCATATAGCACCACAAATTTGTGCCTGAAGCAACTTAACATTTTGTTAAAAGGGTCCTAGCAAATATGTTTGTAGAGAATAAGATTGGAGAAGGTGTTTTTTTCTTGGAGAGAACAGAGGCAATGCATCGTAGACTCTAAGAGGGCAGGCTCTGGAGCCAGACCACCAGGGTTAGAACCCAGGCTGTGCACAGGTCACTTCAACTCTCTACTCCTCCATCCTTTAATTTTGTAGAATTACTCCTATGGTGTTGTAAGAATTAAATGAGTTAATCAGTCAATATTTAATTTTTTTACCACATATCAAGTAACCCATAAATAAGAGCTTCTATGTTAAAACAATTGAAATCAACAAAGTAATTTCTACATGATACTTTGCACTTGCCCTCCTACCAGCATGGATTCTTTATGCTCTTCCTTCTGTCCTATTTCTGAGGATGAACTGTTGTCTAGCTCAGACCAGCTCCTCTGTTGGTACACCAGATCTCATCCCCTCTCACCTACTTAAGAGTGTCACTCTAGCAATTCTCTCCCTTCCTCCCACATTATCAATATTTCCTTTTATACTGGACCATTCTTGTCAGAAAACAAACATGCTATTATCTCCCCATCTTGAAAGAAATATCACTGTTTTGACCCTAATTCCCTTTATAGCTCCTACACTTTATTTCTCCATTTCCTTTCACAGTGAAACTTCTCAAAAGAGTTGTCTATACAGGTTCTCTCTACTTTCTTTACTTCCTCTTTCTTTTAACCAACTCTACTTAATTCCTACCCACTCCCGTAAGGCTACTCTTGTCATCAAAGACATCCATCCTGCTAAATCCAAAGCCATCTCTCAGTCCTCATTTTATTTGACCTATTTTCTAACCCCGGCTTTCAGGATAGCATATTCTTTTTGTATTCCTCCTACCTCACTGGCCGTCTCTTGACCAACTGTGTTGCTGGTTCCTTCACTTATTTCTGACATATCAACACTGAAATGTCCTCAAGTATATCTATAGGTTATTTCCCCTTTTTCTGTATACTCAATCCCTGTTGTTATTATTCAGTCTCATGTCTTTAAGTGCCATCTATATAATAACAATTTCCAAATTAATGTCTTTAGCCTGAATATGTCTCCTGAACTTGATTCATAATGTAAAAATGTTATTGAAATTCTAGGCTTACAATAAAAATGTACTTTATATGGCATATTTTGATTATTTAAGTTTTTAAAAAATTTGTAAGTATACTCTAGTTGGGAGGCCAAAGTGAGCGGATCTCCTGAGGTCAGGAGTTCAAGACCAGCCTGACCAACATGGAGAAATCCCGTCTCTACTAAAAATGTAAAAACTTAGCTGCACGTAGTGGCACATGCCTGTAATCCCAGCTACTAGGGAGACTGAGGCGGGAGAATCACTTGAGCTTGGGGGATGGAGGTTGTAGTGAGCCCAGATCACACCATTGCATCCCAGCCTGGGCAACAAGAGCGAAACTCTATCTCAGAAAAAAGCAATTGTTTTAGCTGGAGAACCATTAATTTTTTAAAGCTGCATTCATTGATTTTTTTCCAATGCAATTCTCAACATTCATATGTAGAAATTTATGAAATTCAAAATATTAATATTTAAGCCTTCTAGTGAAAAAGATTGTTAGTACTTGTATGTTTGTATTTTACAAAGAAAGACTTGTTATAACTATAAAACCACTGAAAAAATTGTCTAATGTTGAGTATAAATTCTGAGAATATTAGTATCTTTGTATAAATGTTGAAGAATATTCACTTAATAATATCAAGAAACACTCAAAAGTGTCAACAGCAATGGTAGATCCATATGACTAGGCCTTCATTCCACAATATTGGGCCTCTATTATTTGCTATGAATTATGTCAGGTTCTGGAGATTCAAGAACAAATCACAAACACTTTCTTATAGAGCCAAGTCTAATGGGGAAATGACATTTAAGATGGCATGTACAATAAATCAGAGATTCAAAGTTTTCAAATAGCGGCCTATAGACCAGTCTTATATGACCTGCAAATTTTATTTGGAATTTATCATGTTTTAGCAATTTTTAACCTTTACAACAAGTGAGGTATTTTACATAAACATTCAGATTTATTTGAAAAATCAGAAGGGATGAAAACTTTAGGTCCATGTCCTCCATGGAAATGACTGGCTGGGGCTGGAGCAGTGACCTCCTTTTGGAGGAACATACACTCTCTACTTTGCTCTGGCTTCTATCCACTTCACTTGATTCGTTCATATTACTTCACATGATGCCTACGGGCCTTTGTGCTTGCAAGCCCTGCAGAAAGTGCGACAATATAAATGATAGAATCCAGTAAAAAATAAAAACAGGAGGACCTATTCAAAAAGCAGTAAATAAGATGTTTTCCTTTTTCCCTCAGTGGTGTTGCTCCAGACCTGTCAGGATTTTTGTTTTGTTTTGTTTTGTTTTGTTTTAATGTTTGTTTGTTTGAGACAGAGTCTTACTCTGTCGCTCAGGCTGGAGTGCACAGGTGCAATCTCAGCTCACTGCAAGCTCCGCCTCCCAGGTTCACACCATTCTCCTGCCTCAGCCTCCTGAGTAGCTGGGACAACAGGCACCCGTCACCACGCCTGGCTAATTTTTTGTATTTTTTAGTAGAGATGGGGTTTCACCGTGTTAGCCAGGATGGTCTCGATCTCCTGACCTCGTGATCCACCCGCCTCGGCCTCCCAAAGTGCTGGGATTACAGGCGTGAGCCACCGCGTCCAGAGGGTGCTTTTTATTTACTCTTTTGTGCCATCCTCCCTTGGATGTGGGGCTATGTGAATACAGAGCCTCAAAGACACCCAGCCTCACCCTGGCTCTTCTGCACTGGCACCCAAGCATGTTGGTAGGTGGGGGTGGGAAGTGATCATTGGGCTGGCGTGAAGATGAAGGTTGGGCAGGCATTGGAGAAGCCTGCAGAACTACAAGTGAGGCAAGCCTCCAAGGCCTGCACACAGGCTTCATTGCCCTATTGGACTTCACTGATAAAACACAAAAGCAAAGATAAAATTATTTGGAATTTCAGAATGGCAACTCAGAGCATTAATCTCAGAGCACAGGGCTCTGCTGAGTGAGTGGCCACGTGTGACCACATTGGTCTCACATCCACAGCCTTAACCTGGATGACCAGGGAAGGCACCCTGGGGAATGTGAAGTTTGGGAATGGGGAAACCTTTGAAAGCTCAGGAGTGAAAAGCACCAGGTGAGTTATCAGAAGAGTTTAATATGACTGGATCATGGAGGATGAGACAGGGTGAGGTGGAAGGAGATGTCAAAGTGCCTTGAAGCGGCAGGTCAGATGGGGATAAAGAAATGTAAGGCCATATAAAAAAGGGAGAAAGTGCCTAGAAGAGGCAGGTGGTGGTAAGGGAATTTATCACCTTGTAAAAGAAGGAGAAAGCTTGGCAAACTAGTGAAGCATAAGATATGACTATCTGAGAAACTGTTCATTAAGATATCAAGGGCAAACCTAAAGGCAGGTAAATTTATATACAAAACTGCTCTTAAAATTTAATCATTCCTTTTTCCAACAGATATTCTGAGGATCTCAGACAGAGATCACTCTGGTCGAATTTGAATCCTTGCTTGGACACCCACTACCTCTGTGATCTTAGACAAATTACTTAACCTCGTCATCAATGAAACGGGGATAGAACCAGAAACTCCCCTATAGGCTTGTTGTGAAAAGAAAGAGAGGAAAGAATGTAAAAGTTCATCAGAGTACTTGTCACATAAAGGTGAGTGTAGTAAGTGTCAGCTATTAATGTGATTATTACCCCTCCTTTGATACTTCATTTGGTCTCCAAACTGCATTTGATTTTCATCCCTTGATGTTTCTTACACCTCATCTGAGAGTAATCCTCATGCCTCAAGGCTAACAAAGATTTTGCTCATCTTTTCTTCTTCTTTCTCTTTACATTTTATCCAGTTTAATCTATCTGCTGATGCCTCCCAAATGTTTACTTCTTTTCCTAAGTCTTTTATCTCGTAAGTGATGCCTTTGGAAGATCTCTCACTAGGTATATCCCTTCAAATACAACTTACTCATGCACTAGACTGTAAAGACAGGGCCATGACTGAACATGTTCCTGGATACAGTAACTGGAACGGGGTAAGTACTCAACAAATATGGAATGAATGAAAGAATTTTCCTCTTTCTTTTCCAACCAACACAAATTTAGTATCTTTCCATAAGGCTTAATGCCTGAACTATTTTATATATAATTGCATTAATTAGTGAGTTGTTCTAGTCTTTAATTATTATTATTATTTTAGAGACAGAGTCTCTCTGTCACCTAGCCTGGAGTGCAATGGCACGATCTCAGCTCACTGCAACCTCCGCCTCCCGGGTTTCAGTGATTCTCCAGCCTCAGCCTCCCGAGTAGTTGGGACTACAGGTGCATGCTACCATGTTCAGCTAATTTTTGTATTTTTAGTAGAGATGGGGTTTCACCATGTTGGCCAGGCTGGTCTTGAACTCCTGACCTTAAGAGATCCACCCACTTCGGCCTCCCAAAGTGCTGGTATTACAGGCATGAGCCACTGGGCCCAGCACAGTCTTTAATTATTTTAAGTGTATTAGATAGATAGCTAATCTAGGGAACCAAAGACAAAAGATGGGAAAGAGGAGCAGTTCACTACAGCCTTATACGTGTTTCTATTTGAAGGTTGGGGTGCACTTTTAGGATGAAAAATCTTTGGCACTAGCAAGACATTGATAACTGGTGACAAATCACTGGCAAATCTCTAGTAGTTACCAGCAGACAGCTGTGCATTTGTCTGTTTGTTTGCTTGTTTACTTTTTATATACAGATGGGCTCTCACTATGCTGCCCAGGTTGATCTCAAATTACTGGCTTCCAGTGATCCACCACCTGGAATTCCAAAGTGCTTAGATTATAAGTGTGAGCCATAGCGACTGGCCCAGATGATTGTGTTAACTGAAGGCAGACAGAGATATGTAAAATATAAGGTAAATACAGTGCATTATCAGATCCCAGGAGGAAATGTGGAATGTGCCTTATAAGTTAAAAAGAAACTTTCAAGCCAAAAAGGACATGAGTACCACGAAACTAGAAACAAATTCTAAGCAATGATACGTGGACTAATTAGATGATCTGCATGGATGTTTACCACCTTTGAAAGAAACAGCGATGACATGAAGCCCATATGGGCTCACTAAGGAAAATTATTTCAGAGGAACTTTATCTTTGACAGGATTTACAGCTGGAAAGATTAGGAAAAATAATTCAATGGCATAGGATATTTGGCCTTTGATAGGGCATTTCATGATATACTTGTGAAAGATGGAGAAATATAGGCCATGCAATGATATGAATGGGTGAATAGAAAGCTGGTTGAACACACATCCCCAAAGGGTAGTGATTAACCAGCGTATTTGAATGCATACTGTTCTTTTTAGTGATGTGCCTTAAGAATCTTTATTTAGATCTGTTTTCTAATCACTTTTACCTGTTACTTCTAGGAATGGACAGAAAATGCATATAAAATGTGAATTAAATAATCCTGAGTAGATCAGTAGATACGAAGGATGAAAGAAACAGGTATTTATTAGAGTGTACTCAAAGGCGTTTTATACTAGTCAGTTATGGGTTTAGACATCCATCTCTTCAGTAGAATCGGGATAGACTGTTTTAATCTTCTCATGCCCCCAATATTTCATAATGTCTAGTATATAGTGCTGCTTAAATGTTGCTTGAATCTTTAGAAGCCTGAAGGGTAGGTCAAATTTAGCAACATTTATGGATATCAATAGAATTAGTGGTAAAATGTGGGTGTCGAAACAGTGAATGTCAGCTTAGATATCATTAATATTAGAATAGTACCCAAAAGTAGGGAGGTGGTCCTCCTGGGTTACTCTGCAGCTATTAAACCATATTTGTATCACTGTGCCTAATTCTGCGGAATGCTGAGGCAAACTAGAAGATGTTCAGAGAAATGCAAACTATTGGTTATGCTTGAAGCTATTCCTTTGAAGAATGACTGAAAAGGTGACAATTCAAAAGGGACGTGAGGGTTGCTTTCAGATACACCTTAGGCTTAATGTAAAGAAAGAAAAGTAAATTTGTTTTTTATTGCAAAGGATATCTGGGCCAGTGGGTAAAATGAAAGAAAACATATTAGGATCAAGGTCTGGAGTATGCTGCTCTAGAAAATAAAAAGAGTTTTCTACAACTAAAGATATGCCTCAAAGGCTAGTTGAAAATTGGCAGATATATTGTAGATAAGCTTCTTAACATATTTTAGGAGGTTTAATTACATAATCTTTAAGATGACATGAAAATCTAAGATTCTAATTTTTGCTGATTTTACCTTTGAGTCAGAAGTTTACGAAACTGAAGGCATGTAGTGCTACACAGACAACAGATGATTAGAAAGGTGTTTGTACAAATAAAAGGACAATCTTTGTTCATTAGGAAACCACATAAATATACATAAGCTGTAGAACTTTGGAATAGTTATTCTATTATTTCTGTTCAGAATAGCACAAAAAGTTTTACAATTCTCAGCACTATCTGCATTTACTCTGAAAAGAAATTTATAAAGCAAGCCAAAGATATATGGTAAAACCTTGGTTCTCAAACAAACAGAAAACCTTCAAAACTACAGATTTAAAATATTACTAAATTAATATACTATGAAAAGGAAAATTTGCAACTTGAAAAGAGAAATAGCTGTACGTTATAGAACAGTGTGAGAAGGTGGATAAAAGTAGCACAACTCAGATGACCATCTGTTTAGCCATGTTAAGTACACAGCAGCAAAACAAACACAAGTTATAGCTACAATGTAAAAATAAAGGAGTGTGATGAAAAAAGAAAAACTGTCATAGAATTGATTTACTCCATACTTAAAAATGTATCCCAACATAAATCACAATAATCAAAACCCTATGAAATAAAACAAAATTCCAGAATTTGATTTAAAATAGATACAGAATCTAATAAACAAAAAAACAGAAGTAATACAACATGAAGAATAACATCACTAACAAATGATGCTGCAACAAATGCTTATCAGTCTTTATCATATCATACATTGTAATAAATACTATATGTCTCAAATGGCTCACCTAATCAATTCACTAATTAATTGTAAAAAAGAAAGGAGCAAAATGGCTTCTGCACCCCAACTATGGGCTGGAATAAATTTGGGACTATTGAAGAAATACATTTTATTATCAAAAATAATATTTTGGAATGTAGTAATATGTTATATAATATCAAACTTCACAGAAACAAGAAATTACAATATGACATTTTCACCCACAGTGGCATGAAATAAGTGAAAATATTTAAGGCTGAGAGGATTGTAATTAGGAGGGTGCTTTTAGATCCTGTTAGTTACAGAGTGCCTTTTGTTATAGAGAACCGTCAACATTTTTCTATCCATCCAGATGTTGATTTCTAAATGCTGTTCTCCAATAAAATGAAACCAGGGTTTTTTAGAAATTGGCTGAACCTGAAGCTGGGGTAGGGAAAATATAAGATGAGCCTAGAGCTTCTTATGGTGCCAAAGAGGAATGCAGTGAGTAAAAAAAGTAAGAAAATCAGTAAGGGAAATAAGAAAGTAAGGGAGTAAACAACATATGGTAGGATGTTGTCAGAAGGACACAGAAATCAGTCTGAATAAGAGAGAACAACTTGAGTCCAAAATAAATAATATTAGTATTGGATTCTTAACCAAATAAAGTAAGTATTCAAACAAGAAGAAAAGATTTTGAATGTTGTCACCACAAGGAATGATAAACGTTTAAAGTGATGAATACGGTAATTACTCTAATGAATATGGTAATAAAGGAGCACACGGGGTTTTACCCCAAAATATGGCTCCCTGATATAATGAATATTTTGAACTACAGGCCCTTGGAGATCAACAGATGCTAGAACAGACTTTTCCTATCTACATAAAGACCGGGCAAACCGACAAAGGAGAAGAGTTGTTTCTCCTCTGCCTTGGCTCCATGTCTCTTAATCTTCTACCTCTTCAAAAGCACAGGCTGAAGTTGCCTTAACTGCTTAAAGCCCAGATCTTCAAAAACAAAAAAACAAAAATCCAAAAAACAATTTCTTGTGATCCATTCCTTGAGTTTCTATTAACTGAACCCATATCCCAGGAGGAAGACTAAAGTCGTCAACAAACCTGGACATATTTTTGTCACAAACCAACAGGTTCAACAGACCACTGTATGTTCTTCAAGCCCATTAAATTATCCTAAAAATTATTTGCTTTCTTCCTAAAATCATCCACACTACCTCTCCTCTCCCTTTCCCTTTACATGTTGGATATATAAGCATCTGTACCCCATTAAGATACTAGGCAATCACTGTGTGATTCTCCCCTTACACATGATAGCAATAAATTTATATTCCTTTTCTCTTACAAATCTGCCTTTCTATGAGTTAATTTTTCAATAACTTTTCAGAAGGCAAAAGGAGAAGCTTTTCATTCACCCACACATACACATACATTCAGACAACACAGTGAACCCCATAAAAATGTACAATTATTATGTGTCAAATATAATTAAAATTTAAGTTAAAAATAAGTATTCATGAGTCCACATTGATATTAAAAAATGGATAAATAAATACATAGGAGAGAGTGGGCAACTCTTCCTTACAAAATAATTCCAGTTCTCACAATCTAATTTATGAGAAAATATCTGAAATTTAGTTAAAGACTTAGAGAATCAAAGGTGCTTATATGTTAATTATAGCACTATGATAGTACTTAAAAATCTAAAATAATGGCTTCTATTTTGATGAATCCATTTACAGTCATTATAATATTCGTTCTGGAGAATGGTTATGAGGAAATATTCAGACAAAAGTAACACATTTCACACATTTAAATAGTGACTTCTCCTAAAAAGAATTCTAACACAAGAAAGAATTGATGATGACTGAAATAAACATAGATAATAAGAAAATAAATTAGTGGGTAATATGTTGTAGTTTGACTCTAACCATCCACAACATTGATCTAGTTGTGAATTCTACTTTTGCAGCAACTTCTACTTGGTTTTAGACTATATCTACACAATGTCTCATATTCAAATAAAAATGACTCATCTTATCTTACAAATGATTTATCTACCAAATATTTTACCTTTTAAAATGCATTTTGATTGCCCAGATGCAGTCTTCTGGTGAAATATAAGATAAACACACACACACACACACACACACACACACTCTATAATTTCAAATATTTTGGAATTTTATTGTCTTCAGTGAGAAGTTTTGGCAACATTGAACAAAAAAATGTAACAAAATCCAGTGTCCCTTATCTTATTTCTGCTAAAAAATAATATGTCTTGAAAAAAATCTATCAATGGACATAGTCACTAAAATGAATTCTTCTTACCTCATTTTCTAGAGGACAGCAGTGTTTGGCCCATACTAGATAATCAATATATGTTCAATTAAAGAAAATTGAAGTATGCTATTTCTTTATGACATAGCTATGACAAGCTTTCATTTTGATTCATGTAAAGTTATGAAACTAGACAAGATTCATTAACTAATAAAAACTGGTATTATTAACAACAGAAAATCCCTACATACAGTTAGATCAAGTAGGTGTGAACATAAAGAACATTAGCATAAATGTTTCGCCTATATGAATGTATGACAGAGGAAGAGGGACCATCTACAATAAGAATACTTTAGGAAGCCATAGCTTACAATATAATTTAGAAATGGTTCTACTGTTAATCAAGTGATGAAAGATTGATGTTTGAGATAATTAAACTCCTGACAAAAATGTGAGTAATGAAAAATCAGGAAAACAAATTGAGGAAACATAAATCTAATTTTATAAATATTTCTATTTTCTTATGACTCTTTTTAAAGTAAAAGAAGTAACAGATTTCAGAAGAAGAGAGTAGGATAATATTGCTTATTCTCCACAAACACTTAAGGTACCCAGCAAAAAAGTCTGACTCAACCCTAATAGCAGTTCCTACTGCCATAAAGAGATGTAAACATTTGTCTTGGTTTTTGTGGCAACATTAATCAAACATTAATCAAATCAACAAAAAGAAAATTTCAAAACCATTTATAGGGACACACCTGTAGTTAAAATTTTGTTTGTATTTTCTAGCCAACTTTGTAATAAGGTATACATTTGAAAGTATCTGCCTACCTATCTACCTACCTACTCACCTATCTCTCCACAGAAAAACACATGCACTCACATGTATATGCATGTATATGTGTGTGCATGGTTTCACGAAAATCTAGATTTATCATATATTTTTTAGAGCAATATGCTGACATGTTCCTTACAATCAAATCTTTCTATATGTTTTGGAGATAATTTACACAAATATTTCTCAGAATAATGCAAAAGTCATCCTATCTGATTACACTCTGTTAAGAAACCACTGTGAGATACTGTGTCTGATACGCCTCTAAGTTTCTAAGAGTTAAGTGCAGATGCTTATTTATCCTTCAAAAAAATTTTGGAGGAATGTGTAAAGGTAGGTTAAACTATGTCAGATCCTTAAAACACTTTTCTTTTTTCAAGGTTTTTTATGTGGTAAGAGAATAAAAAAAAGAACATTGCTAGCAGTTCCGAAAACACAACTGAGATGCAATTTGATAAATAGCCTTCCATCATCCAAGCCAGAGCTGTGGCAAAGCATGCTATCAGCACTTTCATCAAAGACACTATTGACTCCTCTTTTTCTATCTCATTTTATCATGACTTTCTCATTTTGTTTACTCAGTAAATGATTGGGGAATTAAGATTTCTTACCTCTTGGGTGAGAGGGGATGGAGTCTGCTAACGAAGGTTCCTTTTCTCCATCATTGTTGCTGCCACTGCCTTCACTGCCGCCATCTCTTTCAATCAGTTTATCCACCATAGCAATAATGCAGTTCAGGCTCTTCCCTACGTTGGCCCACACCCTGTCCTGAAAAAAGCATGAATATCACTACATATTTTTATCACAAAAACAAGATAAGGTAAAGTCAGATAAATCTATTTTAGAGAAGCATTTGGAAGGGTAGTCATTAGATGCAGATGGAGTAGCTCTAAATTCCCATTAACTTGGTCAGACTATGGATATATAATAAATATATGTTCTCTTAATAAAGCAAAAATGAAGTATTATGAATCTTTTTATTTAGTACATTATTTTCACTCTGTCATAAAGAAATGACCATCATACAATATTAATCCATAATAGAGCACAAATTATGATATTTTAAATGGAAGATATCTATTCTCTTTATCAACACTTATTACGAAAGCAAAGACACACCAATATTTTTAAAGAATGGCCTCCTCTTGTGTTAGAAATTCTTGGAGTATTTTTGGTTATATATATATATATATATATATATATATATATATATATATATTCACAGTAGCATTAAGTATATTCACATTGTCATGCACCCATTACTAGCATCCACTTCCAGAACTTTTTCATCTTCCTAGACTGAAACTCTATACCCCTTACACATGAATTTCAAATTCCTTCCTCTTCCAGCCCTTGGCAACCATCATTCTGCTTTCTGTCCCTGTGAATGTGACTATTCTAGGTACTAGAAATTCTGGAAGTATAGTCTTTAGACCACTTCTAACAGAATAGCCCGGAAAATTAGTACGCAGATCCCTGGGTCCCACCAATTGAATCAGAAACCCTGGGAGGAAAGCACAATAAATTGAAATTTTGACAAATTCCTCAGATACTTCTGACCATACTGTCTTATAACTTCTGCTTAATATTATACACTAGAGCTACATAATAAGTCATTTTGAGTGATTTATTTCCCAGGAAGCAACCTGTACCACTAACGGGCCTCTTTGCCACTAATCTTCCCAGTTCTCATTAGTAGCAATTTTTGCTTCAGGTAATGCATGCAACTGAATTGTTTGATTCACAAAATTGCTATTATTAATTGTTTAAATACTATTTTTAATATATATATCACGATAGAAGACTGCCATTCGTCACTTCCTTCGTGCTTCTCTTCCTATATCATCTAGCTCTGACTCCTAATTTCTCTCTCCAGGCATAATATCCAGACAGATTTATGGTGTTTTCCCTGCATCATACCACAGAACAACCTTTCAGTGGGTGCTTTCTCTATAAAAGAGGTATCTCAGGAACATGGAGTACCACTTAATGTAAAGATAGTACTAAATTATAGTATTTCCTTAGTGGTTTGTATATTTTTTCTCAAATGTACTTTTTTTTTGCCTAAGCTAATTTTGCTACTTCATAAACATACAAATTAATTTTGGAAAGGATACATCAAGGAATAGAAACTAAAGTTGAATTGAGATTATGTGATGGCTATCTTGTAAAGACGGAGTGTACAGACATGCCTACTTTAGCTGAGGAAGTAATAGGGTTTTAAAGAAAAGCAGAACATTCAAAGTTAGCACAGGTAATTTTGGATCCTTATGTGACATGCTACCTAGGAGACATTGAGAAAAGTACTTCATCCTGGGGAAGCCCAGTCGTCTCAGTTGGAATGATAATTCTTGCTCTAACTACTTCAGCAAACTACAATGGGAGCCAAATGTTGTGTTTTCTATGACGGCACTTGTTAAAATTATTACCATTTGGCAAAATCACATCCAAAACTTCCTGGCTTTCCTAAGTGAATCAAGCTTTCCCCTCACCCTGTAATCCTGAGTGGGAAGTATTCTATTAACCACATGTGATTATAACTATCTTTCCCCTAAAGTCAGATCTTTCCACAAAGAATTGAAAGCACTTTACCTCTAAGAAAAATTTAAACACCAACTACATCCATAGATTACATCATCATCTGCCTGTTGTCTGAGAAAATGATGTAAAGGAACCTCTGAGCCATAAACCAGGAGAGCTAAGGAAGCTTATTTATTCCAGGAGGAAATGCTGGGGAAAGGTAAGTAACCAGATGGTCTTGACATGAGTTGGATTGGGATTTGGTGAGGAGCTTCCATTCTGGAGCACAATAACAAACTCATGGCCTCTCTTTTGAATGTGTCTTAATCATTACTACCAACTGCATCTTTAAGGTGATCAAATTGAAAAATGAAACAACTCTCCAGCTAAAACTGGAAATCAACTCTGCTACTGAGGAAAAAAAAGGGGGAGCAGATTCCTCTCAATTTTTCAGATTAGCTTTCTACATAAGTTGTCAACTCTCTTCCTATTGTCCATGTTGAAAGCAACTTGTGTGTGTGTTTATGTGTGTGTGTGCGCGTATGTGACACAGTTGGCTCACTGCAGCCTTGATCTCCCGATCAAATGATCAAATGATCAAATGATCCTCCCACCGCAGTCTCCCAAGTAGCTGGGACCACAAGTGCGCCACCAAGCCTAAGTAATTTTTGTAATTTTTGCAGAGATGGGGTTTTACTAGGTTGCCCAGACTGATCTTGAACTCCTGGGCTCAAGTGATCCACCCACCTCAGCCTCCCAAAGTGCTGGGATTACAAGTGGGAGCCACTGCACCTCCGGGAACTTTATATTTTGATCAAAGATCAAGTCGCATTGCATGTTGCTTTTCTTACATAAAGGAATGTAAGAGATAGATCAACTTATCTTAATCACATCTCTGAAGAGCCTGAAAATAAAGGTATTTAAAAGATAATTTGACATTCACACGTATGTATTGTTCTTCCTTTCCAAACAGCTCAGGTTATAAGATTTCGCTGGTAGAAAAGTCACCTTTGTAGCCTGCAAAGAGATCTTTGTTGGTCTGAGGAGCAAAATGAAGCATGTTCATTGGCTAAAACCAATCAGCACGTCATAAAGGGCTATATACGGTAGGCAGAATAAAAAAAATTTAGTCATTAATGTTTAGAGGACACAAGATGAGACAAATATTTGTTGGGGGTGGGAAGTTGAGCAGTCTCTTCTGTGATACTAATACACAATTAATGCATAATCAAATTTTTGCTTGAGGGGACACTCAACAGCAGACCCTAAGCAGACTCCTTCTATTCCTTGTCTGTTGGAGAGGAAATGCTGCCTATCTGGTGGTAAGAGAATTCAGCCTTGCTGGTCATGGCCTCCTTCTCTTTTATGGCCTTTACTAAGTCGTTATTACTACTTAGTAGCAGTTAATAAAGTTATTGATGTGTGTTTCTGTCTCTAATATTAGACTGAGTTATTTGAGAACTGTGTTCTTGGTTTGTGGCACAGGGCCTGGCTCTCAGGAATTTTTGTTGGAGGAAAGGAAAGAAGGCAGGTGGAGAAAGAGGGAGGAAGTAAGAGAGGGAAGAGAAGGAGATGACTCCAAAGACAGATGAAAGGCTATATTTATATTCATTTTGTATATGCACACTAGCTAATTTAATGTTCAAAAGCCACCAAATAAGGTTACTGTTATTGACTCAGTTTTTAGAGATAAAGGACTTCTTGTAAGAGATGTTTAATAACATTCAACATTAAAATGGTATAAATGGACTAGAACTTCCATTCGGTTTGGTTCCAAAGATTTGATTCTCCCACTATGATTTTCCACAGAAATGGGGTACACAGTGGAACAAACTATGCAGGAAAAAAAAAAAAACAGAATAAAGGAGCCCAGGAAGGGTGAGGTAGAGGTGTGTGCCACCTTACAGGAGCAAGACTAGGTTTTAGTTATCTGAGACTTAAATGTGAGAAGAGATAAGTCTACAAAATGAACTGGTTGGTCCCATCCCATGTACCCTCAAGTCTGAGATCAAAGGTGTCTTACAAGCAGGGATAGTGCTCTATCATTTGGTTAAAGGGTCATTCAGTTTGGCACAAAGGACATAAGTGACCTGCATTAATAAAGGAGTATCAGGATCAAGGCCCCAGATCCATTCATGTGACCAGGATATAGAGCAGGGTGCAGATAACAAGGAGGAAAGATAATTATTCAATTACTAGGAGACTGGAGTACATGGTAGTCAATTGTTTTGAAACTTGGTTGCTAGAGAAGGGTAAGAAAGATTTTTAAAGGGAAGCCTTGGATATCTGAGTTTTTTCTTAAACAAGCCCCTTTCCATTATATCTCTGTGAAAACATACACAGAGGAAAGTTACCAGCACAAATACATTCTCATTCTGATGATTTTTACTCACTGTGCCAGTCCACTGGGGAAATGCCTTGTGCCTAGATTGCTGGTATGGGGCTAGGGCCTACTCTTCTTTCTTCTCTACTAAAATCACACAATTAGTTTCAGATTGCTCCCATGATGAAGAAAGGCTGATTAGAGGGAAGACAATAGTAGCATACGAATGTGGCTGCAGTACGTGGTGCTTCCAGCCCCTCCAGATCCTGCTTAGCTCCCCGCCAAAATGAGAGGATTAAAAACTACTACCACCTATCAGAGAAATGGATTGCTGGGCCTTTTCCCCAGAAATAGTAGCCATCATCTTGCTAGGTCCCCTACTGTATGAAAGAAGTAATGGGGAATCGGTAGGTTAAAGTCTAATCTTTATTCAGTGGAGCCTAATTGGTATATTTAACCTCCATGGAGCCTTCACAACAACCCTACTCCTTGGAGGTGAACTGGCTATAAACTTTTCCTGGTCAATGAGGGCATAGAGTCAGTGGGGAACCAGCAGCAATATTTATTTCACTCTGAGTCAGGCGCTCTTTTATTTCTGGGTTACAACCTAAGCTAACATGCAGGTCAAACCCACTGGCAGTAGATGCAGAAATGTTGACAGATGTAGCCACGGGGACATTACACCTGGCAGAGTGAGCCATGAAGGCAGGCAGCATGATGGTGACTCAGCATGTCACACAATTATGAGTTTAGTAGCATCAAGAGAAATCCTGACTGCTTTGGAACAGTATATATTTTAAGTTAAAAAATATATTCCATAATGCTTAGCTGAACAACTTTTTCTAAGGCCAATTTTTGATCAGAAAGAATGTGAACACTAAGCCAGAGCTGATATAGATGTACAAAATAGCCCTGATATATCTATATTTCCGGAATAATTTCTCACTTGTCAGTATCAATTTCTGAGGACTTCAATTAGAAACAGTCAGTGAATTAACAAGGCCAATCCCATCTTTAAAAAGAAGCTTCCATTTATCCTTGATTTTGACAGACAGCAATATGCTCTATACTGGCCAAGGTCTGTAATACTGAAAACCTTTGTTCTTTCAAGAGCTGGATAGCTTTTCTCCCTAAACCCTTTATCCAGACTGTTAGGTAAATTGAGTTGCACTTAAAATATTCTGTGTTTCAAACTGGCAAGTGTATAGCCCATGGTATCTGTCTCTTTCACACACACTCACACCCACACACACACACACCCCACATATCAACATACACACATCAACACACACACACACATTCACTAAAAATAGCCAGACATGTAAACATCCACCAGATGGGATTCCCCGATCTTTGCTTCCTATTGGTCCTCCTGCTTTAACTTCACCTATTTCCTCATGTAAAAATACCTGACCTTCATCTCCCAGTAACTACATTCAGTTTAAAATTCACTCCTGGCCTCATCTTGAAAACAAATCCCCTGTAACAGAAATGGACTCAATTAGCCATTGTTTCTCCAATTTTGACCTCTCCATATTCCCCTGGCTTGGATTTTTCCCATGCCTATATTATTGGCTATCACAAAATCAGGTCTATCTATAAGTGCCACATTAATCTTCACTGATCACCCTCCTCATCTGATTATTTCTAATCAAAAGCAGGCTTAGTATTATAGCCAATATTACATTCTTCTGTCAGCCTGTACATCTATAGTTGGGTAGACCTAGATAATCCTTATTTCTCATTAGTCTTCAAAATGAAACTTTCATCCAGATGTCTTCTTGTGGTCTTAGAAACATGCTGTTACATTAAATCAACATATATTTACTAGACATCTGCTATACACCAGTTCAGTGCTAAACATCAAAGATTTGAAGGAAACTTTGGAAGAGCTAATATTTCTAATATCTTGAAACATGTTGGCTTTTATACCTAGTATACTTTCTCCATTATCTTCCATCAATCTAAATTCTTCCCCTTTCAAATCTCACCATCTCCAAGAATGTTTCATGCTTCTCTCCTTTCTCTTTGCCTAACATGCTTTTTTTTCTTTTTAATAAACTGTGTGCTCTATAAATGAAATGACTATTATTTTTTAATCATTTTATTCTCATGTCTTGGTCCTAGAGAGGAAATGGATGAATAAAAGAAGAATGGATACAGGAATAAAAGAAAGAAAAAGGGGGTGATTCCTCCATCTTTTCTGACTGTCACATAACCACTCTCTGAATATTTTTGGCAATTTTAAATTTCATAATTTCTTCTTCTTCCTTTATTTTTAGAGATAAGATCTCCCTCTGTTGCCCAGACCAGAATGCAGTGGGGCGATCATAGCTCACTGCAACCTCGAACACCTAGGCTTAAGCAATCTTCCTGCGTCAGTCTCCCAAGTAACTGGGACGACAGGTGTCTGCCACCACACTTGGATTGGCATTTTTAATGTGTATCACACAACCACTTGCATCCTTGGAATATCTTTCAATACCTCTGTTCATTTTATGAGTGCTAGTCATCTTACTTAAATGAGACGATATGACTGTTAAGGTCTGGTTTCATATAAGTGCCTATACCACTGCTGCACACTGTTTATACTTATTGAATATCTATTGACTGACTTACTAATCTGTTATTTGGTAGTAAAAAGAAATGATACTATGAGAAGTTCTCATTACATGCATCTTCAAATTGAATTTAGAACCAAGTTCCTACTCTGAATGGCTACATTCAACCTAATAAATGCCACATCATGCTAACGCTTTCAATTCAGTGCAAATATTAAACAAAGCATTTGTTTAATAATAAGTGAAAAAACTCCACTGATTGACTAAAGCTTTTAACTTTAAATTGGTAACTGGATGCTATCTGCACACCATTAGATACTTGCACAACTGGTTGAATTGTATGACATTATCAGTTAGTGTGCTGTGCACAACCATTTTCAAACACTAATTCTTTTTAATTGTATGTACCTTAATAAATCAAGCCAACAGTCTGCCTATATACACCATAGTGTTTCCTTTACTTATTCACTAAATTTTGGAGTTACAAATTTTCTGTTTGGGAAACAATAACTCATTATTCAAAATAAAATATATTAAACTTTGAGGGCACTTGATTTGAATGTAATAATACATTTCTAAAGTGTATGTATGCAGGTTTGCACATTCATTATACACAGGCACATCAAAATACCTGATATTGAACCAGGCGTTATAAATGTATAGAAAATATCCAAGGGAGATGATGGTATCCAATACAGAACTGCAGGAAAATCATTACATTATTTTACATAATCATTACATTATTTCATTATATTAATAGAAATAAACTATCTATTAAAATACAGGTTTGAATTGGAGGACGAGCTGCTGATTCAGCAAGTCTATCCATTCACTTATTCCTACATTAACTCTGAAAAAGACATTGAGCTAGGATGTATAGGATATGTTAGGTGTTATAAAAGAGGGGACTGAAGGTGAAAATATTAACTGCATGTGGGAAAATCTAGAAATTGGCAGGATTTCATGAATATGCATGTACATAAAGATCTCATCAGGGGTTTCTTTTCTTTAATAGAACACTTGTGCATTTTAATGGACAGTCATGAACTTTGCTTAATCACCTTTTGTGGACCTTCATATTGGATAACTATTCAAAGCACATTTCTCTGGGGTGATACAGACTGGAGAAGTTCAGGAATGTTTCCCATCCATCAAGAAAACAGAGGATAGAACACATTCAGTTTCCATATAGGGAACAACTGGCCCCATTCTCCCTGCCTTTGACTGCCCTTTCTGATGGTGACAGTGAATGCTTTGAGTGTTCCCCCCTCCTTTTAAGATTAACAAAACCATACAACCCTATTATGTGTGACTTAGGGATAAAAAAAATAAAAAGCTGAGACAAGGGGCAAATAGTTGCTTTCAATTTATATTTGCTGGGAAACATCTGAAGAAATTATTTCTGTGTAACTAGAACCTTTGTAATCTGCACATGAATAATTAAATAAAGTTGCCACCACCGGTTTCTGGAGGCTTCTGAAGTCCTTCATTAGTCATGATCTTAGCTTTGGTCATCTCTGATTTTCTGTGTCTATCTTGAATTTTACCACTTTCTATATTTGAAGATATTTTGAAGATGACTTAAATAGTCACTACAGAGTTGATTAAGACACTAGGAAATATGCACTAGGGAGAGGGGGATATTTTGCAGATGGCTAGAATAGTCATCTTAGAGCTAATTAAGATACTGGGAAATAAGAACTAAGAAGAGAAGGACATAACTGGGTACTCTTCACTGGAGGGGAGAAACAAAATCCTCAAAAGGACTCATGAATTATAGTGGGAGAAAAGCTACTGGACATAGGGCAGAATTATATTAAGTTGAAATATTCTGTTTCAAAATAAGAAGACAAATAAAAATAACCATCTACCGACAAATTTCAAAGACATTAATTTATTCTATAAATGTGTATTGAGTACCTTTTGTGTTCACACGCTTCACTAACTGTGTAAATGCAACAGTGAATGAGACATTGTTTTTTTCCTATTAGAGCTTATAAAGTTCATGAACACATGGAGAAAACAGACATATAAACAACTGATTATAATCAGTGTTCACTAGGCTATGTGTTCATGTAATATAAGAATAATGCTTCATTATACAAAATGATTTGAAGTTGGATATATATATACATATATACTAATATATATACACACATATATATGCATCTGTCTATCACTTACAAAATTTGGAAGTAAATGGCCACATTTTAGTAGAGATAATACTCATTTAGGTTCCCAAGTTATAAGGTGTTGCTTTGAAAAAGTTTAATCATAGATTAATATCAAGTAGTCTATAAAAATTTGTTACTTCTAAAGAATGTGAATGATTTATCTCCTTATTAAGATCAGGACAATGGTTTTAAATCACAGGTAGCCAATTAGATAACTGAACAAAATCTTTTGAATGTTAATTTTCACAGGTACCTCTGCATTATGCATGTTCTCAATGTTTTTCTGTAGAGGTAGTTTTCTAAGATGGACAGAGTAGTTGGACAAGAGAAGTTGAGAATATAGATCACTATAGATTTCCTCTGGAGATACCTGGCTAAATATGCTTTGTCCTCAACAATTAACAATGCTTGCAACTGTCTATGCTCACTGCTACCAATTATGGCAGTATAAATAGCTCTTCAATACTCCTGTCAAGCTTGATGCCCTTATGCCTAGTGTTCCATTATTGGAATGCTAAGCATGCTGAGTTATTTATATCCTACTGCTCAAGGTCATCGCCAAGGTCTGATTTTTCACTCATGCAGAAATTTAAAAATTGCAACCTCAGGAATAAATGGGTTAAGCATTCACATTTGCTGTAGGCATCATTAGAGAATAGTATAGTACAAAATGAACTGTATAAAATTTGTAAGGAATATATCAGAAGATGGTTCATATAAATCATATTCCCAAACACAATCTTTGGTAGTATTGAGTTACAGAATGGCCATAAATTTTTAGGTTATCTATGGAGTTTATTAATAGGATGTTTTACATAAATATTACTATAAATTTGTGTTATTGTTTCTAAAGTCTATAGAATTATTGAAAAATTAATATGGATGGATCATCCATTGTGTTTATGTAACATAAACACATTTAACATAATAAGAAATAGCAAATGTTTGCCTAGCTTAAGAATGAAGACTAAAATTTTAAATTTGGTTTATATTTGTAACATGAAAGGAATTAATTGGATAATTTGGATGCTGAAATGCCACTTGATATAGAAATGTATTCAATTAAAAATGGGCTTTGTATATGTCTAAATACTAAGAATTGTTTTTCACTTTGCTAGAATAGATCAGAATACAAAGGATCAGAAGTTTCTTTTTAAACAATTGATTTGAATAGAAGTAGGCAGATTTAGCCCTTAACCTATAGTAACTTTGAAATTAAATCACAGTGTTCCACAGAATTTCAGAATTATTAGAAACCACAAAAACTAGGTCAACTTAATAGTTTGGTTAAATGACATGCTTTCATATTTTGGACAAACTAATCTTGGAATCCCAGCTGCTGGAAGCATCTGTTGCAGAGATGTAGAGAAAGAAAAGTAATATGTCATCTTAACTGGCTAAAAGAGAATGCTATGTTAGTCTATTCCTTGGCACAGATTGTTAGACAAAACCAAATATTCCTTTGGGGTTTAATTGTTTACTAACTTTTCAGGAAAATAAACCCTTGAAGCATTCCTTTATTTAATAAGTAAAATTCAGCAAATAATGGACTTTTTTGTAAACATTCATTTTAGTTTCAATCTTTACCATATTTACTATATAATTATTACCCAGATTCATATGCCATCAATTTTGTCAACAAAACAAGTTGAAAAGAGAAAGGACAGCCTCATAGTGATTTAGAGTGGACAGGATTCTCTTTTTTGACTTCAAAAGAATGGTTCTTACCTGCATCAACCGGGTAGGATTTAAGAGTAATCTAATAACATTTATTTGCTTGTCAAATACTTATTATAAGAAGCTAAATACAATTGTCCAAGTTGGGTAATTATTACAGTCACTATCAGAAATTAAGTAAAACAAACAAAAAATGCTTAATAGAGTTACTGTAACCTTATTTGCAAACATAAGCCAATTTAAGTGATCAGGGAGTATCTTCACATAATATCACAGAAACCCAATTAAATTAATTTAAAATACTGAATTACTTCCAGCGTTGACTAGACTTGTAATCAGCACTGAAACTTTTCTAACAACTAATTAAAAAGGGAGTACACAAAGTTATGTTTCTAATTCATTTAATGCCACAGTCTCTAAAAGCATTTTCAATTAGCTACATTTTCTTTAGTTTTGCTCAATTTATCAAAGTTAGATAAAGCTTTGAGAATAATGTTAAATGGTTATGACTCTGGTGAAATATTGTTTCTATCTTTTTATAAGGGATTTTTATCCCCTGATGAAGGAATGTTTTCAGTAGAAAGTGGATGCTAAGGAAAATCGATGAAAATGTTATACACCAATCAAACTCGGTTATTGTTTGCAAAGAGAGTAAAATTATAATAGAAGGAGAGAATTAGAAGTAACTTTTCTGAGTGGGAAAGATTCTTCTTGTAATTATGGTAAATTTAGACAAAGCTTTTATATGCTTTCCAGAAACGACGAGTTCTGAAGGAGGCTTAGAAATGACAGGAAAGGAGACGCAGAGAGTAATGCAACCCTTCATTATTACCCGACTCCTTTTGCCTTTTGAAGGACAGCAAGAGAAACTGAGATGTCACCCCTTCATCAACTGGGGAAAAGAATCAGGAAGACGTTTTTCCTGGTGTGAAGACGAGCAAAATATTCCCAAAAGAACAATGAATGCTAAACAAACAACCATGCCAGCTGGTACTCCAGCCTTGGCTGGCCCATCACAAAGCCTCAAATTTTTCACATTACTCATAAGCTCAAGTACTCATTTCTTCGGTGCCTATTTGAAACCTTCACCACTCACTTCCTCCAGTCCTCCCCATCTTTTTCTCTTAGTACAGGATTGTACTTTACTGACAAAAGCAGCCATCCAGCCCCACCAACCCTCACATCTTCACATCCTCCCTGCAGTCTCAGGAGAAGGGCCTGTTCTTCCACCTGGGCCCTACCATTGACTTTCTTCCTTCTCTTGTAAGGACCTTGCTCCATCAGTTATCACCTCTGTGCCTCTCACATAGCCTTTGGAATATAACATGCTCAAATTTTACTCACTTTAAAAGAAAACATGTAAATAACTAATAATAATCACAGGCACGAACACACACACTGACTACCTCTCTCTGTATGTCAGCTATTATGTCCCATCTAAAAGGCCACCCCTTCCTCTTTCTTGAATGGTTAACTTATACTCAGATTTAAATCTCCAGAGTTACTTCTGGAAACACCACTATGGCTACCACATTCTTGCTGTATCCCATGTACATCTCTAAGGCTGCACTGCGATTGCCATTTGTCTTTCTACAGCACTGAATAGGCTGTGGAGTAACTGAGGGCCCAGGTTGTTCACCTGTGTCCCCAGTATGTGGCACAGTGAATAAGGCAGAACAGGTACTCAGTAACACTGGAGGGATTAGTTCTCTGTAAACCTTCTCAACTAATGATACAGTCCCCACTTTCTTCCTTCTTTGCCCATCATAAGACAGTTCTGGACTTAACATTTTGAGTTGAAGTCATATTAGCAGAAACTGTCTTCTATCAAGTCTCTTTCTAAGCTTTGTTGCAAAATGTTGTAACTATTTGTTAACATATTTTTATCTATCACTAGACTCTGAGCTGCAAGAAGTAAGGATCTAACATTACTTGCCTTCCTACTTGAAATACTTACTAAATAAAAGGTTTCAAAAATTATCTAAAGAAAAGGAAACAAGGAAGGAAGGAGAGGGACTATTTTCAACAGGAGGAGGGGGTCAAGGTGAGGAGGAGGGTTTGTAAAGCATAGTGAGTTAAAATGAGGGGGAAAAATTCCAAAATTCTCACTTGATTTAATATAAAATGGCAATTATTTGTCAAAAGGTTAATACTGGATGTTTATTAAAATATATCTTCCTTTCTGTATACACTTGAACTCTTCAAAATTCACAGTCCATATTGTACCACATATCTAATTCCCCCACTTATCTCAAGGGATAGTATTAATCTTCATAACAAGATTATATACTTTATATTACTTAAGAAACATACAACAATAATACTAAAGTAATATAATACATTTGCCTTGGCCTTTCCAGGAAATGGAGCATCATAACATGGGTAAATCATTGATTTCATGACCACTCTAAGAGCTAACAGAACATGTGCTGTTATTTTCATTTTACAGTTGAGAAAATTGAACTTCGGAGAGGTTAAGAGGTGTGTACACTTGGAACTGTGAAAAAAAATTGAAGAAGGTGAAGGTAAAAGGGAGAAAGAAATATTTGCTCTTTGAAAATGCTTCATTGGGAGAAACACAATTTTAATCACCAACGACAAACACTTACTCAGCATTTACCTCTTGGAGTCCAGCTCTGTCTTTTTTGTGATAGAAATTTTAGCAAAAGAAAAAGCAGGCATCACCTCACAGCCTTTCAGATAACATTTTTTTTTTGAGAGGCCTGTGCCTTTTAAGTAATTTACTCCCCAAATATTCTTAAAAGTCTAGGGTGGCAATAAGTAATTGTTAACTAAAAACTTAACATCTAATACAGCTAATACACTATTTTTTTGTTAAACATATGATACGGTAATAGATTTCCCTTTGTGTGTGTGTGTGTGTGTGTGTGTGTGTGTGTAATATGCATATACTTTGGAGAATTCTTGAATAATTTATATGTATCGATTCAGTAATAATACCCCATTCCTCTGCCACGGTGAACCTTCACGTTTCTCCCGTCGTATTTGGCCCAACTAGAATCTCTCTCACCATATTTATTTCCTTTGTTTATTCATCTTTCCTAGTTATTTTTTCATATCCTTCTATGGGGCCATTCTTCTGTAAATTTTAGAGCACCTAGAGCAGCATCTTACATTATAGAATCTTGAGTGAGAGAAATTTGCGAAATATCTATGTCTACAGTCATTTAAATGTGAATACTTTAAAACAGTACTTCCAGAACCAAAACACTGGATTGCAACAATGAAAATACTTGTTGCATCCAAGTAGTAGTAACATGGAGGATTTGTTAATCTTTTTCTAAAAAATAACTTTCATGTTTTATATAGCTTGGCAATAAATAAGGAAACATAGAGTCTTGTAACTGTGGCATCTTTGATGAGAGATTCTCGCTTATACATATAATTCATTGGCTAGCAAATAAATTTTATCAGGATTTCAACTTCCAAAAAATATTGCCCCTAAGGAAAAATGTGACCTATTTATCCACAATCTGTGTTATAACTTTTTTCCATTTTTTAAAATGAAAAGCAGAGTTATCTGATCATTCCTACCTTATTTCTCATTGCTAAACATTGAGAGGCACGTGATATACAAGAGACTTACCCACTCTTCCTCATCGTAGTCTGAATGATGTGGTATGGAGTCCTGCCGTCTCATCAGTGGGGGTTGCTCTTGGGGACTGCTCTCCTCTGTGCTGCTCTTAGGAGATGGGGGTTTCTTAAGAACACCGCCTGGCCTTGCGGTGTAGAGTGCTAAAAGAGCACTCCTGACAAGTTGATCCTTGAAGGCATGTACAAAAAGCTCTGTCTGGAAAGAAATGGACAAGGATTAGAAACACCTTGGTAGGCATCTCAGCATAGAGCTGTGAAAAGGTCAATTGCAGATTTGTTGGCACTTAAGCGGTGTGTATGGTGGAAAAAGTACAGACACCAAAGAGAGAAAATGATTCATACCAATCAATGGAAAATAGTTTGGTTTTGGGATGCTGCCAAGGCCTTAAGTCCTCCTGTTTTAAAGTTAATGCTGAGGTTTTAAATGTACTATAAACACCATCTGTCTCCTCAACCTTCTCCCTTTCAGTTTCACAAATCCTGTCTTTGGAGATGAATTTCACTGGGGATAATCATTTGAACAACATCTACCTGCGGCAGCTTTCAAGTCATTCCAAACACTCCTGAAAAGAAAATGTAATCAGGCTATGTATATCTTATTAAAACCGCAATTACTTTTGCATCAGTCTAATATATTTTAAACAGTTAAAGACTAAAGAAAGACATACATCCTTAAAGAAGGAGATTATTTTTTAGTATCATAAAAAGATTTCAACAATAGTAGAAATGGCATGGGTAGACTTCTTCATGAAAACATCGGGCCTGTATTCCTTATTATCACCTCCTAAATGCTCTCTTCCACTAAATTGTTTCAGTAATGCTTAATGTTAAAGAGGTTACTGTGAAACTTGGCTTGTAGATTTTACAAGCTGGTGGCAAATACCTAGTAAGTACTATAGCAATGAAGGCTTCCCAACAATAAAGAACTTTACAGCTGTACTTGCAATTTCCTGATGAAATGTTTAACAGTTGCACCCTGTAATAGACTAAAGGGTGCAGTAATGAGTACACTTAGCATGCATGTGGCCTAACAATCTGTTCAAAGAGTAGAGATGTAAGTCAAGTAATGGCCCATATTGTTAACATATTCATCCTCTGTAATCTCTTAGGAAGGGACCCTTTAACCCATAGCATTATACTGAATCATAATTGATATTGCCCCCATTTAATGAGACAGTCTTGATAATGCTGGCTTCACCAGTGATATAACTCGACAGCATTATTTCTCGGTGCACTCTCAATATGCAGTCAACAGTTCCAAGCCTATCTAGTAGTCACTAAATTATCTCTAAATCTTCTTGTTTTAAGCATCAGCAACTAAAGAAAACCCGTTAAGCCCCATGCAAAACAAGTGTCCAATAAGACTCTGTTATATATGCATAGTTACTTATTTGCCATACATCATAAAATTCTAGACGTGAAAGGGATCTTAAAGTTGACCACTTCTTTAACCAAGTTGAGAAAACTAACAAAGAACTGTGGTGATACATTTTAGGGAATACCGCGTATTGGCAGCACAAATGGAACAGGAATGAAGTTTTCTAACCAATCATCAGCTTTCTCCCTTATTCCACACTACTCACCACCTGCCATAAAACTAGATGTTTCTGTCCTTCTTCCTCTTCTTCCCTAACTCCTACTTTCCAAGTGTTTTGAACATCTACCAGTTCTCATAATTAAATGTGCTTATAATGCCTGTGTAACTACTTTACTGCTAAATTTTGTTGACTATTTTAAACACCCTGTTATTAGCCACATTAAAGCCACTTTGCAGGTGAGAAAACAAAACACGAAAAACATAATTTATAAGAATAAAAGGTTGAAAAATATTTCAGAATAAATAAGAAAAACAAAATAAAAAGCAGTTTATACTAGATAGGCACAAAAAGAAGTGTTCACTGGTGTTCACAATGAAGTATTAAAATGAGAATGAAAGATATAAAAAACTGATGGAAAAATTGGCTAGACAGTACTCAAACAAGTCAGTGTAGTCATAGCAAAATGAGGAAACATGTTATTTACATAATTTTTTATACAGCATGGATGTGCTTATCAGTGTGACTTTAAATATTAAAAACGTGAATTTACTCCCATTCAGCTTAACTAAACAATTTCTCTGTTGATGGTTTCAATAAATTCTTTTGATTTATTTTTAGAGCCAAACAACTTGCCTTCTTTGAATTCCTGCTACTACATTTCAAGTCTCCACAATACTCATATAATTGCCATGTAGCTAAATATTCATTCACACTCAATGAAATCTTCCCTAGCACTTGTAATCACCATCATTTTCTTTCCATCACACGCGCATGCCGAGATTCCACTTCATTTATTCAAATCTCATTTGAGTTGATTTACCACCAAAGGCCAGGGAGATCATGCAGGAGGGTCTTACAGTTTTAAAACCCAGAATTTTTTTTGGATAACTGAATACAAGGCTTACGATCTTAAACATAATAATAGCTAATCTTTGTCTGTACTGACAAAATTTATCTGACTTCTTGGAAACTCTCTGGATCACCAGCATCCTGTGTATAGAATCACATTTTTTAGAAAATACCCAAATGTCCCATTGTTATATCCATGTAACCCAAAAAAAATTTTAATTTTTTTGACCAGCACTACTTAGTGATGTAGACCAATGTAGACTACTGATGTTTTGCAGTCAAAGAAATCAGCTTGAAAAGATTAATGTAGTCACGAAATCCCAATACAGCTGTATACAGTAGTCCCTCTGTGTCTGGGGTTTTGCTTTCCCATGGTTTAGTTACCTGTGGTCAACCTTGGTCTGAAAATATTAAGTGAAAAAAAAAGAAAAAAGAAGAAAGAAAAAATTAAATAGAAAATTCCAGAAATAAATAATTCATAAATTTTAAGTTGTGCAGCTGTTCTGAGTCGAGTGATGAAATTTTGTGCTGTCTTGCCTCAGATTGCCTGGGATATAAATCGCCCAGTATATCTATGCTATATATATTACTAGCCCATTAGTCACTTAGGTGCCATCTGGGTCACCAGATCAACTGTCACGTTATTGTAGTGCTTGTGTTCAAGTAGCCTTGACGTAGAAGACTGACACTACATCATTCCCCAAACTTTATCTCATCACGTAGACATTGTACCATCTAACATCATCACAAGAAGACACGTGAGTACAGTACAAGAAGATATTTTGAGAGAAACCACATTTACATAACTTTCATTATAGTATATTGTTATAATTGTTTTGATTATTAGTTCATGTTAGTCTTTTACTGTGCCTAATTTTAAATTAAACTTTATCATAGCTATGTGCATGTAGGAAAAAACAGTATAAACAGGGCTTGGTACTATCAGGGATTTCAGGCATCCACTGAGTATCCACTTGGAACATATTCCTGTGGATAAGGGGGAACTATTGTATTGCTGTTCTTGCAACTGGGATGATACTAGAAAAGCTGAAGTCATGGAAAGGATGTGACCATATCACCAAGTTGCCTATTGACTTCTGAAAAACCTTTTTCTTTTCTCATTTAGTTTGAACTACATTAAATGAAAAAAGAAATGGTATCTAAATGTTATCGTAAGAGTAGGCCAAACAATTTATTTAAAATATCAGCTTAATAATATTGTGCAAAAAGAATAAACTCTGAATGTAAGGCAGATCTATTTTATTTTTTCATATTAGAAAATGAAAGAAATGTTACCTTAAAAAATGAAATGTTTTCTAGCCTTCTGACATTTTTCCAATTCATATCCCCATACAACTATTCTTCAAAGCAACACACAGAATTATCTGCAAGTATAAAACTACTAAAAATTACTTCTCCTGGGGATGAGTGAAGAGAATTTCCAGTTTCCTGAATATTAATGGCAGAGGAATAGTTAGGACATGTTCATTTAAAACCACTCTTTTTCACTAGAGAGCTCAACAAATTAAGTGAAGTTCTATTCTACTTAGAAATCTCCTTATTTTTGCTGAAAAAAATTTAAAGCAATGCCTCATTCCATCTGTAATACAGAAGCAGCCAATGGCATATGCAAGTGATTATTTTAGTAATCATCTATGCAGCAAGAAAGAATCCTATTTATTTTGATATTTGATATTTTGAAATTACTTGATATAGGAATAGTACTATACTCTGTCATTAGTGCACTGATGTATATTCAACATTCCCTAAAGGAAAGCTAGACTAAAAGCTAGGAGGATACTTAACATCTGGGCAGCTCATATATATATTATCAGTTTGCCCTTGGAAAAATCACATAACCATTTTTCCTAGTTTGCACAAAATTACAGTGCCTACCTGTGAAACTCTTATGAGAGTTCATTGCAAACTCTCAAGTTCACTCTTTAATGGTCTTCTTTGTATTTATTATTGTATTTTATTTTTATTTTTTATTTTTATTGTAGAGACAGGGTCTCACTATGTTGCCCAGGCAGGTCTGAAACTCCTGGCCTTAAGTGATCTTCCTGTCTCACCTTCCCAAACTGCTAGGATTAAAAATGTGAGCTACTGTGCCCATCCTAATGCTTCTCTTTCTTCATTGACCTTTTCAACTTCTTTTCTTGACTCATCATTCTCTGTTCACCCAAAATGTGGTAAGTCAGCCCACAAGGGACCTTAAATCACTTTCTCAAAAGCACTTTTTTCATTGGTGAGGTAATCCATTTTACCATAGCTTCAACTGTCATCCTTACACCAAGGTCTAATAAATCCATCTCTATTCACCTTCTGAACCAGCTCTATCAACTGTTTCCACTGAAAAGCCCTTAGAGTTCAGAAATGCCAGGCTGAACTCAATATTATGTTGTTGTTCTTTTATTTTCAGTAATTTTGTTCTTTCAAGATTTTCCATTTGAGTAGTATCATTAGTATTCAACAACTCAGAGTCCAAACCTCTGAATTATCTTCACTAATGCCTATTTTCTGGATTAGTCAGCAATTTATTCTACTTATACCTTTACAATAATTTCAAAACTCTATCCTTACTTTACATTTCCACAGCTAGTCCCAGTTAAGATCCTTTCTACATTCCATAGGGATACTTTCCACAGTCTCTTTATTGGTTGGTTCACTTTAACTTGTCTTTCCTTTACGATGTTATCAAAGGCCACCAATGTTAAAATATACACTCCTGAGTTCCAACCTTGAACTACAATACAAATACAAATATAAATGAGAATTTGTATTTTTAGCCAAGTCCCCCAGAAGCATTACTTTTATTTTGTGATGCCCAGTAATATTCAATAATTCAAATCCAGTGTCTTAACTCAGCCTATGTATTGTTATAAGGATGACCTTCACAAAACATGTATCTAATCCTTCCTCATTCAACAGCCTTCTCAGTGCCAACAGAATAACATTTCTCTTGAATCAATAACTAGGTGTTAGATGATCAAATTATATGGTGTTTCTTAAGCTACGAAACATTGCTGAAACATTCACATTTCCAAAGTGTGCAAATAATTGTGTACATAACAGTGACGCATGAAAGTTGCAGGTCCATATCCTCCTCTACTCTTTTTATCCTCAGCCTTTTCAATTTTAGCTGTTCTGGCAGGTGGCTAAGGGCATCTCATGATAGTCGGAATTTGCATTTTTCTAATGGTAAATGATGCTGGGCAACTTTTCATATGTTTATTTACCATTCATAAGTCTTCTTTGGTGAAGTATATTTTTAATTCTTTTGCCCATTTTTAGTTGAGCTGTTTGTCATCCAATAAACATACATTAAAAACATAAAAATATACATATATGCCAATAAACATACATTAAAAACAGCTCAACATCACTGATCATTAGAGAAACACAAGTCAAAACCACAATGAGATACTGTCTTATGCCAGTCAAAATGGCGATTATTAAAAAGTTGAGGAACAACAGATGCAGGCAAGGCTGTGGAGAAATAGGAACACTTTTACACTGTTGGTGGGAATGTAAATTAGTTCAACCATTGTGGAAGACAGTAGTGTGGCAACTACTCAAAGACCTAGAACCAGAAATACCATCTGATCCAGCAATCTAATTACTGGGTATCTAGCCAAAGGAATATAAATCATTCTATAATAAAGATACATGGACGTGTATGTTCATTGCACAACTATTCACAATAGCAAAGACATGGAATCAACCCAAATGCCCATCAATGATAGACTGGATAAAGAAAATGTAGTACATATACACCATGGAATACTATACAGTTACAAAAAGAACAAGATCATGTCCTTTACAGGGACATGGACGGAGCTGGAAGCCATTATCCTCAGCAAACACACACAGGAACAGAAAACCAAATGCTACATGTTCTCACTTATAAATGGGAGTTGAACGATGAAAACACATGGACACAGGGAGGGAAACAACACACACTGGGGCCTTTGGGAGGATGGTATGGTAGGGAGGGAGAGCATCAGGATAAATAGCTAATGCACGCAGTGCTTCATACCTAGGTGATACGTTGGTCTTTGCTACACTAGTATGTTAAAAAGGACATAATACATTGGTATTATTTTTGTTTGGAAGAGTAAATATGTTTGAGAAACATGTTTGAATTAAATAAAAAATCTATTCACGTATTTACCATTTCTGGCATTGCCTATTCTTTTGTGTACATTCAAATTTCTACTGGTATCATTTCCTTATTCTTGAAGACTTTCCTTTATGATTTGTTGTAGCAGAAATCTGTTACGAAATTTTTCAGCTTTTGTTTGCCTGAAATGGTCTTCATTTCACCTTTATTTCTGAGAGTTAGCAGGATTTTTTTTTTTTTCCAGTAGCTTGAGGATGTGACTTTATTTTCTTCTGGCTTGTATAAAGCCTAATAAGAAGTCTGCTATCATTCTTTTTGGTGAATGTCCACGAAACATGTGCCCTTTTTTCTTTTATTTCTTGGTTGTTTTCACAATGTTTTTCAGTAAGTTGATTATGATGTACCTGAGTTTATTTTTCTATATTTATTCTGTGTGGAGTATATTGAGCTTCTTGGGTCTGTAGTTTCATTAAATGTTGAAAAAATGTGACCGTGTTTTCTGCCAATATCTTTATGCTTCCCTCTCTCCCTTTTTTGTCATTTCTGTTTATATGCCTTGATTTTTCTTCTGGTCATGGATCATATTTTCCTGCTTCATTGCATGCTTAGTATGTGCTTATTGGATGGCAGGCATTTTGACTTTACATTTTTGGTTGACAGATTGTATTGCATTCCTTTAAATAATGTTGGATTTTCTATGGCAAAGTAAAATTACTCGGAATCAGTGGAATCCTTTCAAGCCTTGTTTTCAAACCTTGTTATGGTAGACTAAGAGCAGCCTCTAATCTAAGACTAATTTAGTCCCACTACTAGGGCCATATACTTCTGAGGCCTTTAGTCAATTCCTGGTGTATTAAAAGGTCTTATCACTTTACTGGTGGAAAGATAAACTATTATCGGGCCTGTGTGACCCCAGGAATTGCTTTATAAGCTTATTCCCAATATTTATTTCTGTGGACATGGGTAGTTTATTCTCATGCATGCACAGATTGGTACTCATAAAGAGTAAAAGGCACTCATTTACAGATCTCCAGGGTTCCTTCTGTGTGCAGCTCCTTACTCTCTGGTACTCTGCTTTGTGAATTCTGGCAATCTTGGCCTCCCAAACTCTAATCTCTGTCTCTTCACCTTGAGAAGAGAGTGTTTAGGTTCCTTTTTGCTACAGCCTAGGAACTGCCCTAGGAAGAAATCTAGATAGCTATAAGAATCACATAATTTGTTACCTATTTTCCAGTGCTTAAAAACCATTATGTCTACATTTTGTCCACTTTCTTGTTGTTTAAGTTGGGAGGGTCCATGTTACTCCATCATAAACAGCAGAAGCTCTGATTCCATAAATTTTGTATGTAGTCTCATTGTCAATATTATCTTACATTGTTATCTTTGTTCTTCTTATCGTACAATTTTCTAATAAATTTTGTTTATTGCACACTATCACTTATTTCACCAATTAAATAATTACCATCTAAAGGCAATTATGAAAAACAGAAACATAAGTTCTATCCTGAAATTTCATTTTTACCTAAACCATTTATTCTCAAGTTTTCTTAGACTCCAAATACATACATTCATCAACCTTAAAAAAACAAACAAAATTTCTACTCATTAAGTTCTTTCCCACAGTTTGGAACTGGGATAGACCTAGGAGTGGTTATAGTGAATAAACAATAAAAAAGTTATTCTCAGTCTTAAATAATCAGCATAACATTCTTCTCTCTATTACGTGTATCTTAACTTCTTAGCACACTAGCTGCCTGGCATTGCTGTTACAGAAAACAACATTTCTTGAAAAAATCCTGATTGTATATGTTTCAGAATACAATAGTTTTTATTTTTCTTTGAATATAATAGAATGTTTTGGTATAGTATATTGAGGTTGAAAGAATAGTAGGCATTATAAGCTATGAGAATTTCTCAAATATGCTGTGAGTATAGCCTCTAACATTTGCAATAAAGGCCATTATTTAACTATTTAACAAATGCAATATTGCAAAACACCCCCATTCTTTTAAATTCTTAGGTTGTAAAAATTAAGAGCCATATCTATGTAGTATTTGTCATATAGCATCAAGTACAATACAACACACAATTAAGTGCTCAATAGGGCTTTTTGATGAGCAGGATAATAATGACTTTCTAAAAAAGGTCTATCAATCTCAATGGAATAGAGAAAGTGATGGGTGTTTGAACGCTAATATCACACAGATTTCTGAACTACGAGAGACACCTAAACACTGTCCACCTTCAGGCCTTTAAAAATATTATTTATTTTAGTTTGAATTTATTTTATCTCTTCTTTGTTTTTCCTTCACAGAATTGCACACTTTTAGTCTGAGAAAAAAGGAAATGCATGTTTATCTCACTCTATTATTAACCTTTCATACTGTGTGTTAAAATTTTGGTCTATCTTTTGCCTTTTTTTGTTGGAATTATTCAGATAAACTCAGTTTGCCTTTTGTTAGATTCTTACACCATAAGATTATACTATTTCTTTAATATTTTCATGAACTAATATGCAATAACCAAACCCGGGTTATTCATAAGAAGGCATACCAAGAATGTTAAAATTATAATACAATTTAACTGAGTTTGTGCATATTAGAACATGAAACATTAAATGTATTCATTTTTTTGTGAAATTTTAGCAGTACTCCTTCCCTGCCCCAACATTTGTTTCCTTAGTCCTATGTACAAGCATCTATATAGCAGACTGAAGATACAGCATACTGGCCAAGCTCACAGAATCTGGAGCCAAAAACACAAGGTGTGTGAGTAAATTTAATACTTCTCTGCCTCAGTTTCCTCAACTGTGTAAAATAAGGCTACTCACAACACTTACTTCATAGAATTAGGAAGACTAAATGTTAAAATAATATTATCCACCGCATGGAACTCTGAAAATTGAAGAGCTTATAAGACTATCTCAGAGTTATTAAGCCACCAATAAATGCTAGCTATTACTGTCACTTCATCATCATAACCACTACTATCAAGAGTCTTGGAGTTCCTGGGAAGAACAGGCCTGTGTTTTATTCCCTTTTTCTACCTTTTGTGTTGAGCACAGTGACTGGAAAATAATATGAATTCAGGAATTATTTTTAGTTTATAAATTGTGTGTGTTTGTCTCTACCAACAGTGTTTAGATGGATGGAATTTTGGCTGGGGAGCCCTATCCATGTGCCTTGGTTCTCAGTAGCAGTAGAGATGATGTAAATTACCTTTGGATCTACAAATATTGCCTACTCAAAGACTCCTGGAATATGACCTCTCAGCAAGTTGAATTTTTCTGTTGCCACTTGCTTTTCCCCCAGACTATATGCTTAATTGACAATGATTTAATGGCTATTGTCTTCAGGTGCAATGGCTTACCTACGAGGAGAGACGTCATCTCATCGCAAAATAGAATACCTCCTTCTTCACTGCCCTGGGCTGCCCTTAGCTTTTCCCAGGTGCCCCAAGTCTACAACAGTAAACTCTTCCATGTTCAGGTGCTCAAAGGCTATGAAACCTTTACATTTCCCTGATAAGCATGAATATAGATAACTCCTTAATGTCTTGAATATGCTATATGGATAAGTCCCTAAGAAAACAACTTTAGGTACCTATTTTCCAAACATACCAGTTCAGAATCAGTAAAGGAAACCAGAGACTATCCATGAAGTAAACAGTTTTATTTTATAACCCATAGTGTACAGCAAGCCCAAAACTTAAAAACAGAACTTTTAAAGCTTACATCCTGCTAATATTAAATTATATTTAAATTTAGAATACCACTAAAACGATCTCTCTTTCATACCTGAATTCATGGATCATACTTTGTTTTAAACCATGAGCTACTAACAGTTTTCATAGACTATACAAAACTGTTAACTTAGATAATTCTCTGAAATTCCAGGCGTGAATTCTTAAAAGAATGCATGGCTTGCAAACTTAACTTAAAAAAAGATCCTCCTAGTTTTAAGGACTGAGAGATTTATTAGTCGACTAAACTTGTCTACTCAGTAGAAAAGAGAAAACATAGGGGAAAAAGTTGGAGCAATGCTGGATTCAAGGAGAAGAGAATGCCCATCCTGACCTCCCCCACTGCCAAAATCACTGCAGCAAGTTGTAAATGATGTATGAAATGACAAATCCCTGCCCAGTGCACAAGAAGAATATAAATACTGCTCTGTAATCACTGCAGTGGTGTGCTACTCGCTAAAATTTTCAGCTTAGGCGAACCCAGGAAAACCTCACCTCATCTGTAAATCCAAAAAAGAAATGAACCAAAATGAGATGATATTATTTTACTGTATGCAACAACCTCCTCTTTTTTCTCTTTCCCTAGCCATAAAAAAACATACTTATTGAATATCTAGAATACTTAGGTGTTACTAAGGCATTTGTCTAAGAAAAATTTTTAAAAAAACTTCTGAATAAGGAAATGTCAAAATCCATATATTAGATGGAGGACACTAGAAAGAACTTCCATTCTGGAGTCATCCAGACCCAGGTTTGAACCCAGGTTTTGTTTGAATCCTGTATTTGACTCTAGCTGCATGACTTCTCACGTTTTAAAAATTTCTCTGAGCTTTAGCCTTTTTCTGTGTTAAATGAAAATAATACGTTCTCCATAATTCTGATGATTAACTAAAATGACATAAAGTGTGAAGCCCATTGCCCTATTTGACACAAAGTAAGTACTTGCAAAATTTGGGTCAATATTTTCCTCCCTTTTCATGATGGAGGCATGTGTTCTGGCATGGAAGGAACGCTGCATTTTGAACTGCAAGTTCTGAGTTTGGTTTTTCACTTTTTAATTTATTAGACAATTCACTCAAACTTCCTGAATAGATATTAACAATTTTTTTTCATGAAAATAGGTATGTTTTCTCCTACGAAAATAACATATAAAAATGTATAAACTGAAATGTTAAATAAGTATAAGATATTATTATAAATTAACATACCTGAATAAAAAGTATGGACATACATAAGATCCAGGTTTCTATGAATCTGTTCTTCAGAGAGGTGAAAAACTATACTTTTGTCTTATTCTACAATTACGAGAATTTTCTTTGGTCAGTTTCTTCAAGGGCATATTTACTAGAAGTGTCTCATAAAAAAAATTACATGATCTCCTTAAAATGCAGAGGTGAAGGATGCACACATTGGAAGTGGACTCCAGGACACTGATTGTACACTGAAAATCAACTGTCACTTGTCTTTTTCTGTCTCAGCTTTCTATCACACAACTAGCTGCCCTCGTTAGCTCTGGAAGTTGATATTGAGTGTCTACCCCATGCCAGACTAGCTCTCCTTTCTGCAGATAAAGGAACAAGTCACCTTTGGAAAAACTAAGGCTTAGATTCTACTGCTTTTCAAATAACTAACACATTTGGAAATTTTTAGAATCTCTCCTCAGTAAATAATGTTGTAGAGAGCAAACCGAGGCAGAGGAAGGACCCCATACAGACTGATGTAAATCCACATCAAAGTTCTGCCTTCAAATGAAGTGTCATTCCTATTCAAATGTAAAGCTTTACATGCATAAAAATTAGGTGATCACCAGAGGAAAATAAAGTAATTTTCAAAATCTCATTTAATTCACTTAATAAGACCATAAACCAAAGAAAATGAAAAATGCCAAGGAAAAGAGAAGATATATACTAACCAATAACAGGTTTCATTTCCTACTAGGAAAAAAAGAGAGTACTCAGTAAGATTTGAACAGAGAATGAGGCCAATTCATTTTGATCCTGTGGCAATACTTTGAAGCTTACTTTTTAACCTACTCTATTCTACATTTCCAGATGCTATGAAAGGCAATGTATGCAGAAAGCCAGACCGATGGGGATTTGAGTATTTCATTTTCCCAACTATAGTGATGATTTGGATCTTACTTTTTCTGAAAGCATCTTTAAAGAATTCTTCAGGCTGTCTGGAGAATGCTGGCTTGCAGAATTAAGCAGTAGGTCTGCATGGGTTGCTACAAGAGGTTGTAGTTGATTGATGTTGCTGAGCACTTCTTTTGCTTTGGCTGTGTTTTCAGGTGAATAGTAAATAAACTGGTATCCGGTACTGCAACAACAAAGATAAAAATAAGTTACACAAACAGCATAATGGATATTCAGCCCTTAATACCAGATGGCAAATGATAAACAAAACTCCAAGTATCACTCTTTCCTACTGATCAGATAAGAACTGTCCTAAGAGATTTTTAATAATGCACTAACAATTTTTATGTAAGGTGACAAAAATACTTTTTAAAACTAGGTAATCTTGTCTTTGCTAAAACACTGGGAAGATTAATACTAATATTTGACATGATTACTAATACTAATACTTGACATGACACATATGTAATCATGTCAAGTAACAGTATTCAAAACAAATTAGTATTACTACTGATTTCTAATGAACTTGAGGCCACGTAAGCCAGTGGGAAAAGCGAGCTTTTATATTCAGGCCAATCTCAACTTAAATCCTGGCTTGTCACTAACTAGCTGGGTGACCTTCGGCAGCTTTCTTCCTCATCAGGAAACTGGTAATCATCATTCAAATGATTCTATGAGGTGTGTAACATTAGAAGTCATTCATATAAAGTGCCTAAAATTGTGCTTGGCACAGAGATAGCATTCAATAACTACTACCTAAAGTTTCCCCCCCATGTTACTAGGTGAGGGCTGTGGAGGAAGTAAATTTTAATAGCTGAGAAATGAGGAGAAAATTAATGAATGTCAAATGGGCACATGGACAAATATATTGGATAGAAAAAGGACATTAGTAGCAGAATGCTATTTCATGGTGTTATTTTATCATGATACTTTTTCTTCTTATGGTTTTCCATTTAACATACAAAGAAATCTAAAACTGATTATTAACTAAAGAATTAATAGACTTTTTTTTTTAAGAGACAGGATCTCACTCTGTCACCCAGGCTGTGGTACAGTGGTGCAAACAGAGCCTACTGCATCACCTAACTCTCAGTCTCCAGTGATTCTCCCACCTCAGCCTCTTGAGTATCTGGGACTACAAGTACAAGCCCCCACACCTGACTAAATTAAAAAAAAAAAATTCATAGAGACCAGTCTTACTATGTTTGCACAGACTGGTCTTGAATGCCTAGCCTCGAGCAATCCTCCCCTCTTGGCCTCCCAAAGTGCTGGGATTACAGGCTTGAGAATTATTGACTTTTATAATAATCATCTAGGAACTAATCAAGCACGTTATGGGAGTAGGGATTTTTAGAGTGAAGGAATCTTTGATCCATTTCATTAGGAAAAGGCATTCCAGCAGGAAAGCTGCAAAACAGCAAAACAGCAAAACAGTTGCTAGAAGCAAAGAAGAGGGAAGTAACGACTCGTGCATTCGCAAGATTGGTGTAAACTTGCTTACATCCCAATATACCCAAATATCAAGACATTTTTTCAAAACACTTTGCAGTCAATGTTAGGTATTTACTGAATATGTCTACTACATTTTTACCAGCTCAATTATTTAAATTCCATAATTTTATTTCTCACCTTGAAACCTCAGACACCACTAAGAAAAACTGACATCTAGGAAGCATTCTCTTTCTATTCCTCTCACACTAGTGATTTTTCAGGGGAAAATTACCAGAATCTTTAAGAAAACAGTTTTTTTTTTTCAAACACATAATGAATATTCCTCCTATTTATTTACTTATTTAGTAAAAGATTAAAAGAAATGCTCTTTGAGGCTTGGGCTATTCAGAAGATTGAACAATAAGTCAATGAAGGTATCAGGTTTATGAAGGCTAAAGAAATGCACTACTAGTTTATGACCCTTACAGATATTTGCTCTCAATTTTTTACTTGTAGACTTTTAAATGTCAGAAGTGAGGGCTTCAAATAAAACATACCTTAATTTGTTATTATGTATATCTTAATGCAAGTTGAAGTAAATGAAAAATAACAATTGTGAGGAGGGAAAAGGAAACAGCAGTCCTTGCCAATTCTTTGTGTCTCTTTTTGACTTCTTGAGTGGTTAAGACAGATCTCATGCAGGAGTGTACTAAGGACTTTAGAAAAGAAATCATGAACTCAGGCTGGATATAAAGTTTAATCCGTAATAGACTTTAATAAATCAAACAGCTCCATATTATTTTTGCAAAGAAAATGATTCTCTAAAGATACAGATGTGTCACCAGAATTTAAACAACGTTTGATACCCAGCAGCTCCGAGAGCAGAAAGCAGGACCTACTTACAGACCCAATGCAGAGCCATGTGGTCGCTGCTATGTGATCCCTCTTTGCAGGTCTGCTATTCTGTCATCAGAGGTTGCTTCCTGTGTCCTCTTATGGCTATTTACAGACTCCCCATGGCTTAGCCTTTGGAAAGCTAGAATACTCATGGCCTTGTGGGGTCTTCCATCTCTCTCTTCACATGACTGCTTTCTGAATGTGTCTTCTGTGGTCTCTCATACACTCACTTCTATCCATTCCATTTTACTCCTATCACTATTGCTTGCCTTCTTTACTATTATTCTTTCCCAGAAGTTCACTGTTACTGTTTTCCTGAATATTACTACTTTCATTATCAAATTCCCTGACAGTCTCTACTCCATTCTTCTCTAATTCACACATTTCTAATATGTATTCTGCACATGTTCTTTACTTATGCCCTAGTTGAATGGTGCTCAAATTTTAGCAGTCACAATGAGATTCCCTTGGGGTTGAGGATAGGCCTCAATGTTTCCTGAAAAAATGCAGATTCCTTGGCAACATCAAGAGATTCTGCTTTAGTAGGGTGTAGCATTTGTGACAAGCACCTCTGGAGATACAGATGTAGGGACGGAGCATCTTTAGAGATACCCTGTCACTGTTTTGACTGAGATCCCCTGTAAACCCTTGATCATGCTACACAAGGACTCTGATAAAAGTTCCCTCTTAAGGTATTCAAATTTTCTTAGCACCTTTTACAAGGCTACTTTTACACCCCATCTTATTCACACAAGTTGCTTTGGTTCCCTCCTCATTACCAGTGTTTGCTCTCCTAACCTTTTTCATCATTTCATCTTTTCCCTCCCAATATATTCCCTTTCCTCTCCCCAATACATTCTTCAATCACCATGATGGGACATAATCCTAACTTCTGCCTCTTTCTCCTAATTCAGTCTTCTTTGGAGCAGAGTTATGTAGCAGGCATCGGTTGAAGTCTTTTTAACGATGAACACCTCACCTAGAGAGGCTGAAAGATTCATTTTCCATAATAAAAGCCAATGCTGGTGTCCAGGATGAAAGGATGAAATAGTATGGTATGGAAAAAAATCACCACTCACAAAATAATTTTAAGTATACATAAATTTTATCTACCTATTCAGTGCCTTACTCTTTAAACATGTCATATATTTTAACAGTTATAGCTTCTTAAATGGGAAGTAATAAGTATAATTTAATTATCTAGATAAAAAGAATATAGCTAAACTCTATTTTATAGTAGTACAAAATTTAAACTGGATCCAAACACTTGAGTCAACAATCAATCAGACAACTCTGGAAGAAAGACAAAATACTTACTTGGATGAAATATTTTATAGAATATAAATAGTACTGCAAATCACAGATAATGAAAATTGAAATTAGTTTCATATTTTTTCTATAGATGAGAGAGTGAATTAAAGTGTACTATATACTTTAATATATTCATTTAAATAAGGTAATTTAATATATATAATATTATTTTCATTAGAATGCACACCCACATCCCCATCCTCACATGTTTGTGTGTGTGTATGTTGTTACTATCCATGTCATATTTTGGAGTTGTAAAAATAATATAAAGCACATAATGAAGTAACATTCACATTCATAAGCTCTAATTGCTAACCAAAGTACAATTAAAACAAGGACTTATATATCCCTGAGTGTATATTTGTGCCAGTCCCTTTTTCCTGGTCTTCCTTATTTTCCTATCCACTTGTTGGCTTGCTCCAAGACTCAGTTCTTGGAACTCTTTTATCTACATGTCCCTCCTAAGTAATCTCATGGTTCAAATACACATGTTGCACTAATGATTTCCAAATCTTCATCTCTAGCCTAGACTTTCACCCTGAACTCCAATGAAAACAAAAGCTCTCCTGCTTACAGATGCAGCTTAACATGTCCCAAACTGATCCCGAGATCTGCTCCCTGCCTTCAACACCCAGCTCCTTTGCACTCTTCCCCATCTTAGATTATGGCAGGTCCATTTAATATTATCTGTCATTCTTTAGCTCTTATCTTTCATCCAAATTTTCAGAAAGTCGTGCTTTTTCCTTCAAAATATATCCAGAATCCAACCACTTATTTCCACATTCATTGCAACCACCCCATCATTCCTACCACTAGGATTAGTGCAATAGCTCACAAACTGGTCTCCACTCCTCTGTACTTAAACTTATCTATTGCAAGATAAACAATACTCTAAGATATTGAAGTCCTTGATTTATGCTTAGGGTTTGAAGAAGGCAGGAGGCAGACAAGAAGAGAAATACAATTTATTTTCCTTAACTCCTTGACCACAAGTGCACATTGTGGGACTTGCTCTGTTACTTATCCATCCTTTCACTTTCCACTCCATTGCTACCTCCACTCCTCAATCTGTTTGCTCAGCCAAGCTACTACTTTGCACAGCGGAGTCATTAAAAAAGATAGATGAGACATGATTAACAGGCAAGGAGGAAAACAAGAAAGAAAAGACAGGGAAGGTGGGGCATGAACAGAAGGGGATTGGGATTGATGACTTTAGGGAAAAATGACTTAGAGTGGTGTGTCTCTTCTCCTGTGGCAGAATTAAATGTCCAGAGGAAAAAAAAATCTAGAACATCTAGAACTATTTCCACTTATCTTTTTCTAGCTCAAACACACCCTGTAAAAAACAAAAAACAAACAACAACAACCAAAAAAACAATGTGGTCTCTTGAATCCGGAGAACTTGAATACTCTCAGTTCTGACTGAGAAGAAAATAGTGTGGATCACAAAAGAAAATTTACACCTTAGTGCACTTAAATATACCCTTCTGGTCTCACACGGTTTAATAACGGGCTTTGTGCCTCTCTGCTTTCCCCAATGCACCCTTTCCATTTTCTACAAGAAGTGGGGTTTGGAGAAAAGAATTAGAAAACAAAAACAAAAACAAAACAGTATTTTACCTCCTATGGATTTCACTTATATAATTAAATGAGCTATATGATCTGTACTTAAATTAATATTTATCTTTACTCCTGTTTTAAAAAAATCACGGTTTTGAGCTGGGCGCAGTGGCTCACACCTGTAATCCCAGCACTTCGGGAGGCCAAGGCGGGCAGCTCACCTGAGCTCAGGAGTTTGAGGTCAGCCTGGGAAACATAGTGAAACCCTGTCTCTACTAAAATACAAAAAATTAGCCAGGCGTGGCAGTAGGCACCTGTAGTCTCAGCTACTCAGGAGGCTGAGGTAGGAGAATTGCTTGAACCCGGGAAGTGGAGGTTGCAGTGAACCAAGATGGCCCCACTGCACTCCAGTGTGGGCAACAGAGCAAAACTCCATCTCAAAAAATAAAAAAATAAAAAAAATAAGAAATCATGGTTTCAAGAAAATTTTAGAATCAAAGAGTGTTCTGATCAAAAGTTGATTCTGTCATTTATTAGCTCTGTGACAAATGATGCCAATTAAGCAGGAAAACAAAATTAGCATTCATTTCTGCTCAAAATTCCCCCTCTAAGAAAATGTGTTTATTGGCTCAGATCACGGTGGTTTCTACTATTCCACTTTTCATTTGGCAAGTTCTTACTTGCACTTTCTAAACCACTGAAACCTCTTTTTTATGCACATCCTTTACTTAGCCCTACTCTTGCTTTAATGCAAATTTTCCAGGTACCATTATATGACCTTTAAATAAGCAAAGTCCAATGTGCTTTCCTGTCCAATTTCCTTTCCTGGCCTATTCCCACTTGTCCATGAGTTCACTTGCCTTGATTTCCTTTGCCACCTTCCAAGATCTAGTCAGTTCTATTTCTGCCTAGTATGGCTTCTGGTATTTTCATGTTGTCCCTCTGCCAGGGTGTTATGAGGATAATACCCAAACCTGGTCTCCTGATTCCTTCCAACCTCGAAACCTTCTCAGCTTCATCCTAGGCCTTATGCCCTAATAGACTTTAATCAAGTATAGGATAAGAAAGATCCAGGAGTAGAAATCATTCCCCAGTACTCTACAAATATAAACGTTCCTTTGACTGCAAACAGGCATGAGAGACCTTTTTGGGGTGACGAAAATGTCCTAAAATGGGATTGTGATGATGACTGCACAACTCTGAAAATTTACTAAAAATCTTCAAATTATATATTTCCAAAAGTTCATTTTTATTCTAGAAAAACTATACTACAATAAATTTCTTTTAGAAAAACCAAATCTTTCCAGCATAAGACATTATAGACTAACAATTATGACTCTGAGATAATACAAAAAAAAAAAAAAAACACACACACAGAAGGTACATATATAAGCCATTTTATTTTTTTCCATGTTAAATCAGACAATACTTTAAGCGAATCCCTAATAAAGCCAATATTTTATACTGCATAATTTATGCTAATAATTTAAATCTCCTCCTCTATCACGTTAATAGATAATAATCATTGGGTACATATACACTATGGGCCTAGCATTATGTTAAATGTTAGTTTTTCAGGGATTATATTATTTAATTTTGACAACAATCCTCTAAGGAACAAATATTAATCCAAGATGTAGAAACTGAAGCTTGAGTAAGTTAAGTAACTTGACCTGGGTCACACAAACTAGCACAGATGGTAAAACCAGGTTCAAACCTGGGTCTTTACTGTTACACAGTTTGAACTCCTAATTATTTTTTACTATCTTTTGAACACAGTATCAACCAATTTTAAATTTGGAAAAATTAAAATGCTATAACTAATATGGGAAACATCTTTAATAAGTATCACTTATAAATATTAAAATAAACTATAATTAAAGAAGTTATCACCTAATTAAAACAAAGTTCATTAGAGATGTATGATTCTATTTTATAACACAGATTGAAGAATTTCAGAATTGTCTCACAGTAAATTATTTTCAACAAATATTTAATAACTACTACTCAGTCAATGAATTAAGAAAAGCAAAAAGACAGAGGTACTCAGTTAACAAGGTAATCAGTGGATCATGTGTAATGATGCCAGCCCACTAAATGCTACATGCAGGGCGGGTAGTGAGAAAGAAGAAAAAGGGAAATACTATTTTGTCTGAGTCTTTTTCCCACAAGAGCTTGCAACCTAAGGCTCTAGACGCTTGGTGTCTATGAATATCCTGAGGACAGCTGCAGTTTCAGGGCTGGCCTACTAACCACTCTGCACTAAAGTTCCTTACATTCCTGAGAGGAAAGGAAAAGGATGGCAATTGCGTCCAACTGTTCTAGGTTTTCCGAGATTGGAGAATCTTTTTGTTACCTAGTTTCCTTATTTGCTGGAAGTAGAAGTTGCAAAAAGATTTTATGAAAACATTTCTCTTATTTTACAACTAAAAAAGGAGGAAGGATAAAACAAATATTAAAAAATAAATATAACTGTATTTATCTGTGGCATTCTAAGTAAACGTATTAACCTTTCCAACACATTCACTGATATGATTAGATTGATGTCTTCCGTATATATGTCATACTTCCTTTCAGGCACATTTTTTACATACAGCTCTACATACCTCATAATCCACAGAATAACTGAAATGACTACATAATATTCAGCTTTAGTGATGCAGAATAGTTTGCTTATTCATTCATCAATTCAAAATGCTTACACTATTTTACTATTATGAATGGTAATCTATGAATATCTCTGAAAAATTTACTCCTTTTATTTTTATTGTGGCCATATTCCTTAAAAAGTGGTATTCCTAAGGGGTATCTGAAAGGGCTGTAGATAGAAAACTGGTAAGGCTAGAGCTTTAAAAATATTTTTACTGACTACTAGGCAGAACAATTTTAGGCAGATTAACATAGTAACTGACTCTGAATGCAATTCACCACATCAATTCACATGATTTTTAATAGCACAAATAATTTATTTTAAACATTATATTCTCTTAAAGACCCATAAGGAATTGAGTAGACCAACTACATTTTATTTCTCTCTGGTGGATAGCAAAATCCCTTCCTAAGTTAACATTGCACATTTATGAAGAGGATGCTTGTGTTGATCATCTTTTGACTGCTTGAGGGTAAATGAGTATGGAAGAAGAACTTGCGAGTAAGGACAGAAGTCTAATTTTCTAGGTTTGGTTCTGTTATTAGCTGCACTGGTGACTGAATCTTTGGTTGTTGGTATTTTCATCAATAAAATAAGTAGGAGAATTCATGCTTTCTGGGATCCTCCATAAGTTCTATGATTTAAAATATTATTGGCTGGGCATGGTGACTCACGCCAGTAATCCCAGCACTTTGGGAGGTTGAGGTGGGCGGATCATGAGGTCAGGAGATTGAGACCATCCTGGTTAACACGGTGAAACCACATGTCTACAAAAATTACAAAAAATTAGCCGGGCGTGGTGGCGGGCGCCTGTAGTCTCAGCTACTCGGGAGGCTGAGGCAGGAGAATGGCATGAACCTGGGAGGCAAAGCTTGCAGTGAGCCGAGATCAGGCCACTGCACTCCAGCCTGGGCAACAGACAGAGACTCCGTCTCAAAAAAAAAAAAAAAAAAATTCTTAATGTGAAAAAAAGCAGAGACTCAACAAGATTATTTTCTTATTTCTCAAAATGTCTCTTTAATGGAATATAAACAACTGACCTTATTAATTAAGCAATGGAAATGAATGGCTTATTTCTTGTATCCCCTTTCTCAGCTGTCTTGGCATTTACCCAGTTATAGAAACCAGAAACCTAAGAGTGCTTCAATCCTGCCCAGTCTCCCTCAAGCCGTCATCTAACTGGATTTAAATTCTGTTAGATACTTCCTTAAAATCTTCAACTCCCCAGGTACCTGTTTTCCCTCATGCCACTATTATAATAGTCTAATTGTTTGCAATTCTTCTGTTCTCTCTACACTGTCACTCCTAATACTATGATCATGCCAATCTTCAGCTGAAAACCTACCAATTGCAGTATCCGTAGCCTATAGGGTGAACTGCCAGGAGCTGACATAGCAAATAATTGTTTAAGATTTGGTCCCTGCTCCCTGCCCAGCCTGACATCCTTTCACATTCAACTACACTCTAGCAGCTGCTCTGTGTTGCTGGAGTTTATAAGCCAAGGTGCAGTGAATGGCACTATCATTCCCCAGATGTATGTGGGAGTCTTCCTTGATACCTCTAGGTTCTTACCTCCACTCCTAACACACACACACAACCCCCAGTTGCCCCTAAATACCTCTGTAATTTATCTCCTCTCCATCTCTGCTGACACTATAAGCCAATCCATCTTCCTTCTCTGATGGGGTTACCACAATAATCAATTATTATTGTAAGCCTCATCACAAGGAAGAGGACATTGAAATAATTCAGGCAGTCTTCTCTAATAACGATTTTCCAATAACAGTATTTATCTCATGTAACACAGCCAATTGTTTGATTTTTCCATGACATAAATTCCATATGTACATTTTTAAAAGTTTATTATCTTGTAGAAAAAAAAAAGAGATGTTCTACAGTTAACTTTCAAACCTCTGAAAAATATAGTATATTGCATTTGTAGATGCCTGGCAATTTATTTGTAGATAAGTTTCTTTTCTGCTGTATGCTGCCTTTGCAATGATGACTGTCAAATATCTAGAACAACAGACAGCTTTAAAACTATTCTGGAAACCACTTGGCTTTTAACAAGTTCAAAAGTTCCTCCTTGGATTTAGTGAATACTGCGGAGATAACATAGTGTGTCATGGTTTAAAATGTTGTTTCAGTTTACAGCAAAGGAGAAAGGTAACTTCTGATTTACAGAAAATAAATCCTCAAATCATATTATCTTTATATATTTAGTTTTAAAAGTAAACAGAAAAAAATGTATTTTTTCCTGTAATTTTCATATTAGACTTAACATTTTTGCTTTTAAACCCTAATCTTCTTGATTATTTTTTTCTGACATATCTCCAGGTACACACATGTAGCCACAGCTATAGCGAAGACAAGGAAATCCAAGAGTGAGAGGTTCAGTGGCTTTCTGAAATCCTACAATAAGACTGGTTATGTATTTTGTCATTTTCAGATTGCCCTCTTCACCAAATTTCATATTATTAAAAATAATAATATTTTTAATTATTATTAAATTAATAATAATTTAATAATAATTAAATTATTAGGGATAGTTTAGCAAATACATTTTGTCATTTACAATTGAAGTCATTTTCTTTAAAATAAATATTTAACTTTTTAAAATTCTGAACTGTCACACTATACACAGTGCCTCCTGCCTAAACATCAGATCATTCTTTGCCTCACAAGCTTTTGGACAGGTTATTGGAAGAATGCCACAACTTGGAAGTGTTAAAGTCACTACTGTATTACTGATATTGAGTCAGGTTTTTAAGTTAGCCTTTTTTCTTATAAATTGTCTCCCTTCTTTCAGAAGACATAAAAGCATATTTTCCCTTGCTAGTGAGGTACAAGGAAACACTGATGTTATACCTGCCAAATATATGTATAGGTTTTGTTATCAAAACCTATAAGACATTTCCCACAAGTGCCTCTTTGTTTGTTTCTTTTTCCTAATTCCAAAAAAAGTCTCTATGTCCACTACCTAATTCCGTCACACTGATCTCTTCTTCAGGCATAGTCATTGGTTCTTCCCTTTGCTCTTATGGCAGGCAACCCTTTGATGTTATTCATTCATTCCCCCATATATAGGTCCATTCATCAAACACTTATCAAGTTAGTCCCTGGGGATACTGACTGTGGTAAACTGGACAGACACATTTCCTATTCTCAGAGCACATATAGTCTAGAGGGATTTTGTACACTGGAGGCTTAAAGCAGACTTGGCTTAGACAAGGAGTCAGAAGAAGCTTCCAGGCAGAAATGATTTTAAGCTAAGATCTGTGGTGGTGAGAAAGTTCTCTCTGATTCACTATGGAGGGCAGTGGGGAGGGAAAGATGATGGTGTCGTGGTGCGAGATGAAGCTGGAGAAGAAACCAGGGCAAGATCACATGTATATATTGTTGCAACTTAGATTTTCTCCTGCAAGCAAGAGGCAGCTAAAAAAATGTTTAAAATTATGAAATCACAAGAATAAATATTTGCCTTTAAGAAATATAATTCCAACCAAGATAAGGATAAATGATTGGGTGAGAGCCAGTCTGGAAGGAAGGACAGTAATTAAGAGGTTTGATAATAGAATATTTAAAAGACAGTGGTTCTATGGGCTAGGATTCTTAGCCCATATTTTATTGTTAAAATGAATAACTTCCAGATATATAAGAAGGTAAATTAATTTTAAGAGAAAGCAAGGGAGAAAAAGTTGTCAAGGATTTTCAGGTACTACATTGAACAGTGGGGTAGATGATCATACCTTTTTATTAAGAAACATAACACCCAAAAGAAGCAAGTTTGAGAGCCAAAGGGATGCAAAATGATTCAATATCTCAATCTTGAGGTGTATGGGAGATATGAGTAAAGTGGAGCTACCTGCTAGATGCTTATAAACATAAATATAAATATAAATACATATATGTATATATTTATATGTATTTATACACCTCATTAGCCATACCTCTACTTCACACATGAATAATATCCAAATTCATATTTCTTAACTAAGAAGCCTTAGTTTCTTAGTTAAGAAAGAAGTCCTCTTAACTAAGTGTAGTTATATTAAGTGTAGGAATTTATCTAGAAGAAACACTCAGAAATTTGCAAAGATATATGAATAAGGATATACCTTGCAAGTGCAGGTGGTTCTAACCAAAAACTTAGGAACAATCTAAATGACCATCAATAGTGTATTGGTTAGATAATTATGTTAAATCAAATCAATAAAATCCTACTCAGCTTACAGAAAGAATAAGATTTCCATGCACTAAATTAAGAAACTGCCTAAGCATTTTTGTGGAAATGTATCCCTTACATATATTTACATAAATAATAGCTAATATCGATTAAGACCTCATCATGTGCCAGGCACAGTTATAAATGCTTAGTATATATAAACTCATCAAATTTTAAGAACAACCCTCTGGGGTAAGCAATATTATTTCCACTTTACAGATGAGGAAACTCAGGTACAGAAAGGTGTGGTAATCTAATGTCACAAAGACAGTATGTGAGAGTCAGAATTCAAATCCACACTGGGAGTAGAGTCTATGAATTGTCTGAGATGAAAGTTTCTGCTTGTCCCAGAATGGGGGACAGAAAAATTAAACAGAGTTACAGAAAATTCAAGAACATCATATTCTTAAGATTTGAGTTTGTGGACTAAGAGAATCACTGCTAAAACTTAAGTAATTTGACATTCCAAGAAGAAATCTTGCTGCAAAATATATTAAACTGCTCAGATTGGTTTGTTTAAAAAAAAAAAAAAAAGGACTGGAACAGGTGGGCTTTCAACTATACAAGCCTCTTTATTCCTTGAATTTGTGGGCTATAAACAAATTTTGATTTTGTATACAGCTACAATGAAAATAAAAGAGAAGGAAAAACTGCATTACAAATTCACTTATTACAAATTCAGTCAGGATCATGTGAAATTGAGCAAAAGTCCTTCCATTCATTGTACCACATTTAGTTCAAAGCTTTGCAGGCCTCATTATTTATTTCATACAGTATGTTCAAGCCTCAGCATGACTACTTAATTAAAAGCACTTTACTCTCCCTCTATGAAGATTTGGTGTTATATACAAGGAGTTGTATATAGGGAAGTCCACATGAAGAGAAACCTGGTGGACAGTTTTGGCTGATCTATCCCGTATTTGCCAAAATATGAACAGAGTTAAGAGCTGAGAGTAGCCAACAAGGAACTAACTCACAGAAGGAAAAAAAAATGTACTCCCAAGGAATCAAATTATAATCAAAAGAAAAACTTTAATTACCGTTTCCTTCAAAATGATATATTGTCAGCTACTGAACACAGTCCAAAAGAAAAAAAGGAACTGACAGGGGCTTTTATTTAAATTATTCTTATTTCCAGAGTGCCCATGTAATTTTACCATAATTTTTAAAAGAAAATTTTGTGACAGAAAATGTTCTTACTGAAAAGAAAAAAATAAAGTATATTCAAAAGTGAAAGGGAGATAAATTTTAGCTAAATTTTAGCTATAGCCTATGAGGCTGATCTTTTTAAATTTGGAGTATTGGGCATGACTCCTAAAGAAACACAAAGATTTAAGTTGTTTTATAAATGAAGAGTATTATATTCATATTATGTATATGTGTGTGTCTGTGTGTGTATATATATGTATCTATCTATAAAAATATATATACATTTGCATACCATATATATATATATATACACACACACACACACACACACACACACACACACTTTTTTTTTTTTTTTCTTTCTTTTGAGACAGGGCCTCTCTCCGTCACCCAGAGGCTGGAGTTCAGTGGGATGATCTCGGCTCACTTCAACCTCCACCTTGCAGGCTCAAGTGACCCTTCCACTTTAGCCTCCCAAGCAGCTGGGACTAAAGGCACATACTACCAAGTCTGACGAATTTTTGCACTTTTTTGTAGAGACAAGAGTTTTGTCATGTTGCTCAGGCTGGTCTCAAACTCCTGAGCTCTAGCAAACCACTGGCCTCGGCCTCCCAAAGTCCTGGGATTACAGGCATGAGCCATCACCCCTGGCCTATACTATGTATATAACTTAAAAATTAGTCATTTTAAACAGTTTTGCAGTTTTGAATTTTTAATAGAAAAAAATAACGATGTAAATTATATGTGTTAAAAAAGACTGGATGAGAGCACCCAGTATGCTACCAGTAATTGTTGTTAAGGAGGAATATTACAAGTATGCTTTTAATCACTTTCTTTTGATTTTTCTGTTTTCCAGTAAGCATATTTCTTTACAAAACTGGAAAGTTATCAGTGAAATTATTTATTAAAATATATATCATTAAAGGATCAAAGTATTTCTACTTAAAATATATATGGTATGACTTATGAGTTCATACAAAATACAAAGCATAGTTAAGATCTCAGACTCTAAATTGCGCTGTCAATGACTGACAAGTCAAAGGTCTAAGTGGAACCTAGGGATCAAATAGAAAAAAAATCAAAGTAGGGAAAAAAAGAATTATCATCCCCAATCAAATAATACGATCACATTGCTTTCACCGAATGCTTCAAATCACTCTCTTTCATAAAAAGAAATAAACATTTTTATTCTTAAGAATGAAAGTGAAGGTGATTAAAACAAATATTTTTGTAACTACTGATTAGTCTGCTCATTTGTTACTGGAGAAGGCATAGAAATCTGATTTTATGTTTTGCATCTCCCAAATTAAGTAGTGGTTAATAGTTCTATCAGAAAAACATATTTCAAAGGTAACAGTATAAGGTTTTGCATCCAGTTCTCCCATTCCTGGTTTATTGGATGCCTACTATGTTATAGGTTAGGGACAGCTTATTTCCCTGATATGATTTTCCCCTTTTTATGTAAAAATCCTCCTATTTATAATAGAGAGTAAGAAAATATCTACCTTTATTCCTCTTTACAGTAGTAAGAAAACTTTTCAGTCCCAGAGTTTTTGCCCTGTGACTGTGTAACCATTGATCTTATAGGAGATACGGCTGCTTTAACTCTTTATGTTGTTGTTTGCTGTGGTCTGAATGTTTGTATTCCCCAACATTCATATGTTGAAACCTAGTCATGAAGGTGATAATATTAGCAAGTGGAGCCTCTGAGAGGTGATAAGGTCATGAGGAATCTGTACTTGTAATGGGAGGTCCCTGCGAGCTGCCTTGCCCTTCTACCAGGTGAGGGTACAGCTAGAAGGTGCCATCAATGAGGAATGGGCTCTTATCAGACACTCAATCTGCTGGTGCCTTGATTTTGGACTTCCTAGTCTCTAGATCTCAGGGCCATAAGTTTCAGTTGTTTATAAATTACCTAGTTAAGATATTTTGTTAGCAGCAGGAATAGACTAAAACCTTGCTTTACTTTTCTTTAAAAAAGGTCCCCAGACTGGGCGCAGTGACTCCCACCAGTAATCCCAGCACTTTGGGAGGCCAAGGAGGGTGGATCACGAGGTCAGGAGTTCCAGACCATCCTGGCCAATATGGTAAAACCTCATCTCTACTAAAAATACAAAAAAAAAAAAAATAGCCAGGCATGGTAGCATACGCCTGTAGTCCCAGTTACTCAGGAGGTTGAGGCAGAAGAATTGCTTGAACCCGGGAAGCAGAGGTTGCAGTGAGCTGAGATCACACCCCTGCACTCCAGCCTGGGTGACAGAGTGAGACTTCATCTCAGGAAAAAAAAAAAAAAAAAAAGTCCCAAATTCCAGCACAGGCTGTAGTTGTTGCAAGATCAAGTAGAGCCTGCCACATTCTTATCAGTAAGACTTTAGTTTATTTTTCTTAATACTTTTTGAAGTGATTTTTTTCTCTTTTTTGATTGAAATCTGGGGGAAACAAATATTCATTAAGAGCATCTGGAGCATATTCAGGGAAGGTGGCTGTGTAACTAGGGTAATCACTCAAGACAGGCATTTAAATTAGGACCACTTGCAGGGCATTAGTTCTGTAGTTCCAAATGAATACATAGATAGTAACAAATTAAAATTCTCAAGAAGAAGCTAACATGTCCTTCATGGGCTTTTTTTTCTTTCTTTTTTTTCATTTTAACGAAGAGTCTTGGTTTTAATTACTTTTTTGTGTTAATGAAAGAGTTAGGCTTTTAGGTCATGATCCTACTTAGTGAAAGTTCCGTCTGAATCTGATGTTCCTGACATCGAGGCAGGTGGATTGCCTGAGGTCAGGAGTTCTAGACCAGCCTGGCCAACACTGTGAAACCCTGTCTCTACTAGAAATACAAAATTAGCCAGGGTGTGGTGGTGTGTGCCTGTAGTCCCAGCTACTTGGGAGGCCAGGGACAGGAGAATCTCTTGAACCCAGGAGGCAGAGGTTGCAGTGAGCTGAGATCTTGCCATTGTAATCCTGCCTGGGCAACAAGAGCAAAACTCTGGGATGGGATGCAATGGGATGGGAAGGGAAGGGAAGGGAAAAAAAAAATCTGAGTGTGGTGGCTCATGCCTGTAATCCCAAAACTTTGCAAGGCCACTGTGTGTAGATCCCTTGAGCCCAGGAGTTCAAGACCAGATTGATCAAGATGTTGAAACCCTATCTCTGCAAACAAATATAAAAATTAGTTGGGCATAGTGGTGTGCATCTGTAATCCCAGCTACTTGGGAGGCTGACATAGGAGAATCACTTAAACCCAGGAGGTGGAGGTTGCAGTGAATGGAGATGGCACTAATGCACTCAGCCTAGGTGATAGAGTAACACTCCATCTCAAAAAAAAAAAAAAAAAAAAAAGCTTAAAGAAAGCAAAATATATGTTGTAGGAATAAATTTTCCTTTCTGTTAAACAATGCTAAAAGTAAACACTTGATTCATATTTTGAGGGAGAAATCCACAAACTTTCACATGGTGTTGAAGTAAATCAACTGACACTAAGTACAAGTAGGTGTTTGATGTTACAAGAGAATACATAAGTCACAAACATCCTGATTTGGGTCTATTAAAAAATGTGTAATTAGAATTTTGGTTATCTTAGAAAGATATCAAGTTTTCAGAATGAAATCCTCTATGATATGTTCAATTGTGTGTGTCTGAACGTTACTCAAGCCCAGATTGTCCAAGATCAAAATTCTTATAGCTTTACCCTCACATTCGGTTCCATTTTGCAACTCTCTAATGAGTTTAGGATTCTCCAAACAAAAATTTCCAGTAAGTGAGTTGTAATACTTTATATCTCAATAAATATTCTTTTACTTAGATTTCCTTTCCTCTTGATATATACCAATTGAAGTTCTATATAGTTTTTCAAGTTCAACTCATTTGTGTAGGTATTTCTGGTTTTATTCTCCAAACCTTTTATCTGTCTTCAGATAGCACTATTCGTTCATAGCCATATCAGTAGTTCTCAACCCTGGCTACACATTAGGCTCACCTGGGAAGCTTTTAAAATGTATCAATCCCCGGGCCCAACTACCAAAGGCTTTGACTTAATTTTTCTGGGGTGATATCCTGTTATAAACAAAAGGTTTTAAAGCTCCAAAGGTGATTCCAGTATGCAGCCAAGGTTGGTAACCCCTGCTCTCTATATTATTAATCTTATTGCATTATGATTATTTGTGAAACTTTTTCTCCAATTCTAGTTTTTAGCACTTTTAAGTCAGCAACTATATCTGATTTATATGTGAATTCCAATGCCCGTGTATTTGATCTACATAATACTTATATACACAAGGCACTCCATGTCTTATTCAAGGAAAGTATAATGTATTACAGAAACATCACACAAGAAAAACCTTAATACATTACTTTGGCCTAGTAAGGCTACAAGAGAAGTAAAAATAAAATATTAGGGAGGAGAGCAAAATCAACTTGAAAAATCAGGAAAGCCTAATTACAGGGGTGAAATTTTCACATGGACCATGTGTAGAATTTTGAGTAGGATTATGTAAATGGCTTTCACAGAAAGAAATGAAAAATAGTAGAAAATGAGGAGAACGGAATAATTTCTTGTAAAAGGAAACAGAACAAGGAAAAAGGAAAAGGTAGAAATACATGAGGCCCATCTAGGAAATAGTTTATACAGCGTTTTAGAAACAACAATAGAAGTGGGTGATGAGGGTAGACATTGGTGGGAAAATCATGGGTGCTTTGAATGCCCAATGGATAAGCATGGACTCCTCAAAGTTTCTAAGCACAAGAGTAAGGTACTCAGATACTGTGCTTTAAAAGTTCAATCTCCCTAATTATCTCATAACTTTTAATAAATATGGTTGTATGACCTGAATTGCTTTATACAAATACTATAAGCAATGTTCTTATGCTAAAACCCTTTTCATTTTGTGGCCATTGTATTAATCACAAAAGAGATCATCAATGGACATAAACATAAATTATATCTTTTCTAAGATGACAATATTTTATTGGCTTAGATGAGAAAAAAAAATAAGTGAAGGTGAAATAGTACAATGACTATGGTTTTTCCCAAAAAATCTGGCCTAAAAGAGTTGGCTATCGGGTTTTTTTTTGGTTTTTTTTGTTTGTTTGTTTGTGGTTGGGGGCAATATCAAATGAAAGACTAGGCAAAGAAAAATTTCCTCACTTGTGATTTCATGTCCTGCAAAATATCATTGTCTACTTTAACCTAAAGTCCAAATTACTCATTTCATATAGTCATTCTTCTATACATTGCTGTTGACAGAGAAATGCAATATTTGTTGCTGAAAAAGCCTGCAGAAAATGTATTGCATGGTGCGATAACTCTGTAATCATTAAATCTCAGCTCAAGTTAGCTCTTAATTTAACAGGTAGGCTGATAGTCATGCTCAACAGTATATTGCCTCAGCAAGCAGTATTTGTCCCAAACCACTGCCCTATGGAGAATTCTTTTAAGATCCACAAAGTTCTTCTTTATTTCTTTTAAAATCTTTATTGTATTTTATCAATAAAGCAATGAAACACAAATAAAACATTTAAAGCAATCAGTGTTTGTAAGCACTGAACACAATTCTACTTTTATCTTAAAAGTAACCGAAGATCTGTGTGTGTGTGTGTGTGTGTGTGTGTGTGTGTGTGTGTGTGTGTTGATATGTAACAGCCCAGTAAAAAGTGAAGAAAAGTGAAGGATTCAAATATTTATGCAAATATTTAAACCTTAAGAAATACTAGTTAGAGTCTAACCATAGAACTCAACAGTTGTCTTTGACAGAAATATATTTTATAAAATTATAGGGTTAGGTTCCATATTTCACATACTGATGCTTTATATGCTCAGCTGGATTCTGACTGCCCTGTGGGCAGTTTTGAGTCTTCTAATTGAGTTATACACTTTAAAATTTAATTGAGGAAAAAAAAATAGATTAAGTCAACTCTCAACTCTCAAGGCTGAGACATAGCTCCAGACAAGATGGAGTAAATGCAATCTATTTTATTTCCCCTGTCAATCACAATGAAACATTCTAGATAAAACATATACGTCACCTATCAAAAGACTCCAAAAGGTAGACTAAAAAGGTATATTAGTTAGGGACCTCGGGACTTAAGGAATGATATGACAGTGAGTTCCATGGGATTTTTTTTTGCCTCCTATAATGTCCCAAACTGGGTGCCACAGAATTTCTCAATGCAGCAAAGAACCAACAAAAAATAGCACCCAGGAAAAGCCAAAGAACCTGGAACAGGGTGGCCCAGCCATACCAACCTGTTCTGGAAGTGAATACCACAAAAATGTCATGTCCCTTCTCCACTAGAAGAATGGTACAGTAGGGAATCAGTGAGAAACACCCTCCATCCCCACTCGATTCCATGGGCAAAACCCTGTCTTCCACCCATACCTCCACTTCAGTAGGCATGGCATCCCTTCCCCCATGGAGCCTGTGGTGTGAATTAACTTCCAACTCCCATAAAGTAAACAGGAGTCGCCTCTCCCCTGGAGAGCCCATGGTTGAAACTTTGACTTCCACTCCCAACTGCAATAATATTTGTGAGAAGGGTGTGAGTATTAATGGGTAACCTGAGGGAGTTTCTTTGTGGTGATGAAACAGTTCTATATGATGTTTATAATAGTGATGGTTACTCTAATCTACCCATGCAATATAATTTTATAAAACTATAAACCTTTACCCACCAAAAGCAAACAAACAAAAATGAACAAAAAACTAGAAAAATCATAGTAAGAACCATAACAGAGTTAATATTGTACCAAAGTCAATTCCATAAAAGGAAAAAAGAAAAACATATGTGTATTGGTAGTTTATATATTTATATGATAGTAAGTCAATTATTCAACTCTCACCTCCTTTAAATGCTTTCTTCCTAAACATCTGGGCACCAAAAAACAAATTTTATATTTGACAAACGTGATAAAACTTTAAAAAATTTTCTGGTTTTGGCACTCAAACCGATTTTCTAATACTATTACTAAATCAACTGTGACTGAAGAATGAGTATTATTCCCTAACTTTCAAAATTTGGATTCTTCAACAGACACCAGGACCTACTTAAGGGTGGAGGGTGGAGGAAGGTGAGGATTGAAAAACTACCTATTAGATACTATGCTTATTACCTGGGTGGCAAAATAACCTGTACACCAAATCCCTGTGACATGCAATTTACTGTGGGGGGGGGGGGGGAGGAACCCTGCACACATACCCTTGGAATCTAAAACCAAAAAAATTGAGATTCTTAACTTAAGACGAGTAACTATTTGAAAAGGAAAGTAGTTATTCTTCATACCTGGATAATGCGCTTTATGTTTTACATGAGCGTGGTCATAGACAGAGAATATTATAGGATAAGCTCAACAGATGAGACATGGGGCAGAACTATAAACTACTGCTGCAAAAGCTTGATAAGGCAATATTTAAAAGCATCTAAAAACAAAAACTGGGGAAAGAGTATAATAAAATTACAAATAATAGTGGTAATACTCATGCCTTTTCCCTAAGGAACAGAACATAGAATTCTGTATTGTTGTGTCTCTTTCAAGTGGCACAATTAAATGAGCCTGAGGTCAGCATGGAAATTACTAGTAGGGTAAAAACCATAAATTAGGAGCCATATTCTCTATTCAGTATCTTTGGCTCCACAGTTAAGTTAGACTATATTTCTAGCTAAATCTCTGAACACTTCCTTTGAGCAAGCAATAGTTGACACTAGAATATCACCCCTTAGTCATATGACTTCCTGAAAATTTTCTGTCATCACAATGCCACTCAGTAAGCAAGACACTTAGGCAATTTGTTTAATCTAATTTCTTCTCTGGTAGTTTTGAGATATTTAACAACTCTATGTTACTAAATAGGTTAAGATGTCAAGAACTATACATTGTAATGGACCAATCTTCTTTATTCTAACCTTGTATATAGACTTCCCCAAAGGGGAGATGTTATTAATGGAATCTGTGATTCCTCCTGTCTTTACTTACTTTCTTCTTTCTGTTTCAAATCTATGGAGTAGTTTCCGAAGACCACCATTCTTAAATCCCTGAAAATGGGCAGCTGGGGCTCCCACAGTGATGACATCGTAGAGAGCATCTGGAATAGAAATAGACAAGGAGATGAACACTTTGCAAACATTTATCTCTGCCATGCTGTTTGCATTGAAGCATACCTACTGTAGGAAGTATGAGGAATTACTCTGTTTAATTTTGCAGGAATAACTATGAACTCACATCTCAAGGGGGAAAGAGGAACTAATCAATCTTTCTAAAAGCCACCTGTGCACCTAAACAAGATATAATATTTTCCTGATTTATGACTACATCTTAATTCTATGCTACAGTGTAGAACAGTGTGTTCTCTCATTATTCTACATACTTACTGAGATAACATGTTAATTGCTCTTTTGTGTATTTTACTTTATTGAGTTTTGCATCATTTAATTTGCAATCATGTTGAAATTCAACAATAATGAACAATCTTTCAACCAAATTTTACATAGAAAAAAAACAAAATATTAGGCATTTTGACTCAAGGGCAGAAGAGTGCTAGTGCATTTTTAAAAATCTATACAGAGTACTTTCCTGATTGTGTATACTAAATCTTACACAACTTCAAATGGATGCTTTTGCAATTTCTGTAGGTGACATAGAAAGAATACATAAAATGTTTCTTGTTCTGTTTTCTAGTAAGACACTTTGTTTTTATAACAAAAAAATCCATACTTTTAAATTGAAACTTAATCCTTTGATCTTGAAAGCCATGAAGTTTGATACATACTAAGTTTACGACTTCAAAACATGCCATCAGTTTTACATTCTAATGCAAAGTATCCCCATAAGAAGGAAGACAGAGTGAATGGTCTCTTGTTAAACTACATTTTATTTGAGAAACCTAATTTCATAGTAGATCCTTGTCAAATTGATTTTGCTATTGACACTTTGGTTGTTCTTCAGATCTCATTTACTAGGAAAACATAAATTATTTTATTAGCTTCAGGTAAACACCATAACTTCTTCAGAGCAGTTCAATCCAGATGCATCTAAAAATTTTCTTTCAATAAAAAAAGTCTTCAAGCGAAAGATGTCAGCAGCATTCAGAAAATGCAAGATCATAAGAAAGAATACAACACAAACCAACCCATCAATAAGGCATATCATGAAAATCACTTAATAGTTAACTGTGTCCTGTTTAAAAAGTCACTAATAAACTAGAAGTCAGCTCTTCTTAAGATAGCAGAATATTAGATTTGTAAGAAATTTAAATTTTTTCTAGTTCAGGGGATTTTAACCTAGGGCTAAGACACTGGTTTCAAGGTGTCCAAGAATGTTTGTTAATTACATAATTACGTCTGTTCTATGTCATGGAAAGGGATCACAGCTTTCTCAAAGGGTCATGAGATCACCCCAAAGTTACCCACATTATATTCTAGTCCACCTTCATTTATCTGATAAGAATCCTGAGGACCATTACAAGCTAACTGCTTTGTCCATTTACCTGATAAGAAGCCTGAGGATCATTAGAAGTTAACTGCTTTGTCTAAAACCCCAAGGATTTTACACTCAGGGACTTCTGGCTTCGAACTCAGTGACAGAGAGTAAGGGTTCCCTGGTGGTTTAAGTTACCGATGGGAACCTGAGTGCTGGCTTTGGATTCCAGATCTGCCACTTATTTAACTTCTCTATGTCTCAGTTTCCTCACTTATAAAATGTAGTTGAAAGTAGCTAAAAGTGGTAAGCATTTAGTAAATGTTATCTACGATTATTATTTTCTGTATAAGAAACAATCGCACCAATTAAAGGTGATATAGTAAATTTTGTCTATTTCCCCATAAAAATAAACTTTTGAGTCTGAAAGGAAAAATGACGCTGGGGATCAGTCTTCTGAATGGAATGAGTTCCCATGTTAATTAAAATGCAAAAAGACAAATTATCACGACAATGCAACAAAATATGCTGCATTTCTGCCAAAAACCGGGTATACCAACAATATACAGAATGACTAAAAATATTATTCAGCCTTAAAAAAGATGGAAACTCTGCCATCTGCAACAAAATGAATGAGCCTGGAGAACAATATGCTACATGAAATAAGCCAGTTCCAGGACAAACACTCCACTTATATGAAGTATTCAAAATAGTCAACCTCATAGAAGCAGAGAATATAATGGTGACTGTCAGGAAATGGAGAGGGGGAATGCAAAGTTGCTATTCAATAGGCATAAAGTTTTAGTTATGCAAAATAAGTTCCAGAGACATGCTGTACAACATAGTGCCTATAGTTAATAACACTGTATTGTTCACTTAAACATGTATTAAGAGGGCATATCTCATGTTAAGTCTTCTTAAAACAACAACAACCACCAAAAAAAAAAAAAAAAAAAAAAAAAGGCCACGAAAAAACCTTTTAGACTTGATGGGTTTGTCTGTTACCTTAATTGTGGTGACAGCTTCATGGGGGTATGCCTATGTCCAAATTCATCAAGTTGTAAAAATATATGCAGGTTTTTGTAGGTCAATTTTACTTCAATAAAGCTGTTTTACAAAAAATGTAGACATATATTCCACTAAACCTAAACTAAATGTATTCTTACTTCAACTTCCCCCAAAACATTGCCAGTAGCCTTTCCACAACTACCCAATAAGAAGGGAAGGAAAAGGGAGGGGAAATCTGAATAGAGACAGAACTCTGAATTAATGAAAGTTTAAATAACTAACTTTTGCCAAATTTGCAAAAACATTTGCCCACAAGCATGTTTATAATTCCTTGTAGTGTCTTGTAAGAGGCCTATGCAAGTGGCAGGCCCTGACACTTTAGCTGTTTCAGCTTTACGGTGAATCTGTGTCTTCAATTCGTCCGTAATTTCAGCATCCTCCAAAGCGACTCTCTGGGAACAGAAACAGTCTCTATTCATCCACCTCCCTGCTCATGAGAATTCTAGACATCTATGAAGAAACCAAGACATTTTGAAATAGCAGGAAAAGAAGCAGCATGGTGTTTGAATGGTCTCCTCCTCTCATAACAAAGAACTGATTGTTTATTGTTAAATCTAAATGAAGGAGTTTGTGTTTCTATAGAACCATCTATAATACAACTCCTAAAGTTATGAACAAGCTGTTCTGTAAAGTTCTGATGTTTTCTTTTAATTCTATTTTCTATTTATGAACTCATCCCTTTTAAGGTTTTCACACCATATTTTTACCAAGGACTATGAAATCTCTTGACTAGTTCTGACCTCTTCCAAACAAAATAATCCAATTCCTAACAGCTTTATGGGCAAGTCTGAGTTTCAAAACCTATTCAACTTAACATGTTCTAACTCTTGACCCTAACTGGCTCTTCCTTCCTGGTTCCCTGTGACAAATACAGAAAACACATTCCTTTAAGCCTCCAAGAGTAGAGTCCTCAAGATCATGTTCAATTCCTCTCCTTCCCTCATCATTGTATCACATCAGTTCTAACAACTCTGTTACAAAATCTTAATTATCTTTGTTCATGTTACTTATCTTTATCTTAGTGCTCACCTTCCTCATTTCTTGTCAGGATGACTACTGTCTCTCAACGTTAGCCTCTCTGCATCCACAATGCAGTAGTTCACTTTTATATGAGTGGCCAGTCGGTTACTCTATCTGACACACAGCCTTCAATACTTAATTCCTCCTTATAAATGTTCATAGTAGAACATTAAAACATCTTAAGGTCATATTTAGGTCATCTATGACCTGGGTCCAATTCTTCCTTGGTCACATCATCTAGTGTATTATAAGCACCATGAAAGTGAAAATTATTGTAATCCCAGCACTTTGGGAGGCCGGGGAGGGCAGATCAATTGAGGCCAGGAGTTTGAGACCAGGCTGGCCAACATGGTGAAACCCTGTCTCTGCTAAAAATCCAAATATTTAGCCAGGAGTGGTGGCAGCCAGCTGTAATCCCAGCTACTGGGGAGGCTGAGGCAGGAGAATCACATGAACCTGGGAGGCATAGGTTGCAGTGAGCCGAGATACGCCATTGCACTGCAGCCTGGGCAATAAGAGTGAAACTCCATCAGAAAGAAAGCAAAGGAAAGAGAAAGGGAAAGGGAAAGGGAAAGAAAAGGAAAAGGAAAGGAAGAAGGAAGGAAAGAAAGAGGGAGGGAGGGAAGGAGGGAGGGAGGGAGGGAGGGAAGGAAGGAAGGAAGGAAGGAAGGAAGGAAGGAAGGAAGGAAGGAAGGAAGGAAGGAAGGAAGGAAGGAAGGAAGGAAAAAATTATTGTAGTCATTTTCAGGAGTATATCCTCAATGCCTGACACATGGGAGGTACTCCTCATTTATAGCATGATTGTCTGTTGTCCAGTTACAACAGTAGTTCCACATTTCTTGAAGTCTTTACATCTTCGTCTTTGTGTTCTCTGACTTGAATATTTTTCCGTCCCAACCTCCCTTCCGTTTCTTTGCTACTGAAATCCCACTGCTCTTTTGCAATCAAACTCAATTATCACCTTCTCTTTGAAGCCTTTCTGAATATTCCAGTCAGAATAATAATTTTTATCTATACTTCCACGTTGCTTTGTCTTTACCTTGAAGATGTAATTCCTTATGATAGTTTCTATATTCAAATAAAATAATGAATGTGGTCACAAAATTGTTACAATTGCCTTAAGACTCATATTCTTCACTGGATATATGTTATTTGTGGATAAGAATTATATTTAATAAACAATAACAATGTTAATAATAATGATGGTGACAATATAGTAAGAGCACAATAAAAGTTCCTAAATGAATGAATAATTATGACAACAGCTGGCATTTACTCAGTGCATACCTGAACCCTTACTCTAGGAGGTACTCTATTTTCAGGATCTCATTTAATTTTCAAAATAATACTATAAGATAAATATAATTTCCCCAACTTTATAGATAATAAAACAGATTCTCCATGAGATTAAATAATTTGTCTAGTCTTAATGCTAGTAAGTTTTGGATCTGATATATTTTCCAAAGTCTGATTCACTAAACAAAAAAACTTATACTATAAACAACCTTCGATGTCTTAGTCACGCTTAGATTCTTCCATTAGCTGCAGCAACAATGAGCATATACTGGATGCTCAATAAATTTGATTTGTGTTAACATTCTAGATGCTTGTTTCTAAAATAGAGATGTTTTTGTGATCACATCAAAAAGAAGATTAAACATTTATTGTTAATTATGGTCTCAGAGGGCAAATAAAAGCTTGTAATTTATAAAAATTAAAAAATGATTAAACTGACCTGACCTATATTATCCTAATCTTTATTCATTCACTAAACAAACACCTATGGAACACACACTATTTTCAAGGGTGACCCTCATTTCTTGTGAATATTTAAAATTAAGGACCAAAAATTTCTGTATTAGAATTGATGTAATTCTTATTTATCAAACATACAGAGGTTTCAGCATGATTTACTACAGCAGCAACTAGGTACACACTTAAATTATAAGCAAAATTAATTTTCATCTTAATTACCTTTCTCATCCAGGTATTGTTTCTATTTTTGCTATAGTTTTCATTTGTTCTTTTTTTCATTTTAAAATACTTCTTTTTTCTTAAGCTTTTCTTTTCCAGCTTTCTCCCATGCTTTTTTCCCCCTATTTTTACTTAAAAAAAAAAATCCTTCCACAATCTTATGTCATATCCACAATTCCCTTTTCTTATCACTCTGTTCATTTCCTTGTTCTCATCTTTGGCTTCCTTCCCTATGTTCCCTGCAGGATTCCTTCGCTTCAGAGGGTCAATGTCTTATTTATAATCCCTTGAATTACTTACAGTTTGCGAACTCTTTTCCAATTTCTCATCTATTTATTTTAGTATCTTTCTCACTTTTTTATTTTATAAGTTCATAATATAGGCAAACATCAAGTGGCTGTAAGATAAATAAGTGTAAATATTCTGAGGGAAAATAGTAGATCTGGCTTTTATCATATTTATGATTCATATTCCTAACTCAAGATAATTCATGGAGAGATATTCTACATATTCTGTTTAAGATGTCAGAATATAGAAAGTAAATGACACAATTAATTACATGCCTTTTCTTTAATCCTGTTCCAATTCTCACACTCTCCTAAGGCTCTTCCCATTACCTAAACTGCCCTTCTCTCTTTCATTTTTCTGCTCTTTATTCTTGTAAATTTCATACTTAGGCCTTGTTGCTAAGTTAGTTCCTACACAGAGATCTTTGTGTAATGTATCTAGCTAGAAATACTTACTTCTTCCTCTTTCTTATCATAGTCCTAAATTCATATCTTTATCAGAGTATTACTTTTCATATTGCATAAAATAATTTTGATAGTTAATTTACTTTCTTCTCTAGGCTTCACACAATGTAAAATACGGCATTGTGCATTTAATGTCTTTTTCTTCAAATGGAAATCATTGTAAGCTGTAGGTGTTCAAAAATGTCGATAAATAAATAAATATATAAATATTTAGATGCTCAATTTGGTTTGTCTTGTTTGTCGTTAGATCATGCAGGGAATTAATATTCTTAACTGATGAATAAAATATTTATATACTCTGTCAATAAAAACATTAGAATCTGGCTACACATGCACACACACACACAGATGCACATATACACACAGATCTCAGTAATATGTGTGTATATATGTATATATATACTGGATTATAGTCTATAAATGATCAAAGAGCTTATAACTAAATTGCTATCAATATTTCCATGGAATTTGAATTAACTTTTAATATGCTGTCGAAAACAGGAAGGAATATAGAATTCCTTTAAGGAGATGTATTCGGGTTGGTTTTTCCACTCACACATTGTTTTCTCTCCTAGGATCTTGTCTTTCATTTAGCTGTCAGGTCTTCTCAAGCTCCTCCAATCTATGAGAGTTCTTAAGTCTTTCACTGTCTCTCATAGTCTTGACATTTTTGAAGAGTACTGATCAGTTACTTTGTAGAATGTTCCTCAGCTTGAGTTTCTCTTACAGTTTGTCATTAGACTGAGGTTCTGCAATATGGAGCAGAATGCTACAGAGGTGATGTGCCCTTCTCAGAGCACCGTATCAGTGTATGTTTCTGTACTACTTTGAGGCTAACCTTGATGCATTGGGGTGCCTGCCACTACTGACGTTAATTCTCCCCTGGAAAGTTAGTAAAAATCTGGGGGGACATACTTGGAGACTATGCAAATATCCTTTTTCTGCTTAAACTTTCACTCACTATTTTTTGCACTCATTGATGGATCTTAAATTGTTACTGATATATCTGAAGAGTAATTTTTTGTTTCATTCCTCTCACATTATTAATCAGAATTCTTCTGAAAGGCATGATTGACTCTTCTCCTCCATTCATTTACTTATTCTGTTGTCTATTAATATTAATATAGGCCCATGGGAATTTTTTATTTGGTTAATGACTCAGTAATATCTTTTTGCTGTTCCAGTTGTGCCAGCTTTGTGTTTTGGGAGCTCCTTAAGTTTGGCTATTGTGCCCTTTATATATAACTATTCTATTAAAAACATTTTTTTTTAGCATGTCACTACTTTCTAGAGCCACAAGATGCTCCAGAATCATCTTGTATTTTCCCTGACTCAGCCCTTCAATCAACCAGTTTTCCAATAAACCTTGATCCTTTTTATTAGGGAATAGTGTTTAGAAATCAAGCTCTGAGGACTAGTTATGCTCACTGCTACTATGGTGTCCCTGTTTTCCCTTTCAGTAGCTAGGACTAGAAAACATATGTACTATACTAATTGTGTATACATATTTCCATATTTATTTCCTTATCTGCCTCTATTCTTTATTTCTCATTCCTTTCATTATCACTTTTATAATTGTATTGATCATTTATTATCACTTAACATAATGAAAGTAGGTTAAAAATAAAGCAGTTTGGGGATAATAAATTCTAAGACAGACATATTGATAAGCAACAAAACAATCAGGATTCGAAAAAAATAAGCAGACTTATGTGTTCTCAAATGTGAAAGTACTAGAGAGCAAAAATAGGGGAAAAGTCCCCAAACATTCTTCAGTTTTGAACTTCATAGAACAAATTTCAAATTGACAAACTCTCACAGCTAGCAGAAGTGTAGCACCTTATCTAACTCCTAGAAAGGCATTTTCAACCTATGATATTCCATTGATACAAAGAGGTCTTCTCCACAAAGACACTAGATATGGTTTATGTCTAGATACTTATAAAGCAAACAAAGCCTCCCTCTCTTTGTATTTCTTCTATTGCATTCTGATTCTACCTATCTTGATCAGAACCACTCCTCAAAAAGCTTGAATCTTTGTGTGAATATTTTAAAGAAGTCCAAAGAGTTTGGCTTTAAATAGCATTTGTACACTTCAGGTCTTCAAAAAACTGGTTTTAAGTTTTAAACTTTTAACTTTGATAGCCAAAGAGTGTCTTTGAAGAAAACAATTGGAAAGTAGCTGCTGAATGTTATTCTCAGAACTGACATGAATTTAAGCCAAGAGAAACAGCTTTGTTCTCCAGCTACGGGTATGTTAGGTCTGTCACATGGTCTGAAATAACATTATGTACAGTTGTGTAATCCTTAACTGTAATTGAGATATTTCCCCTCACATTTAAAACTGGTCACTCAAATTGTTAAAATATCAATACTTCTCATGAAAATTACAAATTTATTATCTTAGGTAGTCTTCTTAATATTTCGCAATTGTCATTTGATAATTATCAGCTACCAGTATCTCAATGTGAAACAGCTAGGTTTATCTCCTTTGACCCTTCAGCCTTGAATTTCACTTGGAACTATTACAAAATAGTAGACTGATCTATGTATACCATGTGATTTATTTCCTGGTCTCTTCAGTGGATGAAGAATGGTATACACTTAAAGTACCATGTTCATTCTTAGCTGCGGCAGTTGTATTCCTTTAAATTTAGAATTAACTCCAATTGATTGTTTTCCTCCAAAGAGAAAAAATGTACAAGAAAAAAATAACCTATAAGAAAACAAAATTAAAATTCTAAAGTAACAATACCTATAAGATAACTAAATTAAAATTCTAAGGTAACAATTTGATTGGTAAAATCTGTATTATCATTTTAAAAATCTTTTTATTGCACCCTGCTCTTTATGATTTTTTGAACAGCTTTTACCATGGCCATATCCTGTTTTTTATGTATCTTTGTGATTTGAATAGCCCTTAGCTGTGTAATAAAATTCTTCAAATTTTTGGTATCAAGAGACAGTTATAAAAATCTAAGTGGGAATTTTTTATAGAAAATTTAAGAAAAAAATACGTTTTTTTTTTTCTTCTAAATGTGTCTTCCTTTTTGGACATTTTATAGTGTCTCAAAAATTGTCTTTGGCTTTGTGAAAATTGCATAGTATCCAAAGTAATAGATAAAAAGTAATAGAGAAGTAGAATTTAAGTTGTTGAGTCTTGTAAAGCTAAAGACACCGGATTGGTTTGAGATTTAATAATAGGGCTGCCTTGTAGCCTTTTAAAAGCCATTTAATAATAGAAATGAGATGATAATTCTATTTTTCCCAGAAGATCTTTCTAAAATTTCTACAACTATAAAATAGTGCTAAAGTCAAAAATGAAGACATGCTGACCTCATATCAAGGAACAATTTAAATATAATCCCCGATTTCAAAATGGCACGTAATGTGCCTTTGACAGGAATGCAAGCCTTTAGGGATTTTTAAGGGAAATCTGTTTCAAAATAGTCCAAGCAATTTGACATCATTATTAAATATATCTAACGTAATTATGCTTCACTGATGAGGTGATACTCTCAAATTCTTGAGATACAGAAATCAGAGAGCTCTAGAAGCTCCTCTCTTTTGCTCCTTCCTTCTCTTCAGAGATTATAAAATGAAAGGCCAAAGAGGTTAGCTAATTCCTCCACAGTTAACACAGTAAATATTGGCTACTGTTCGACCTGATTTCAACTGCAGCTTTATGATATAAAATCATTTTTTAAACATATTTTAATTAAGCTTCTTTTCATACTAATTTACAGAATCCCACTTGAGATATTTGAAAAACAACAAACAAAAACAATGAGAGTGGGCGGGGCTGTGCTTGACAGGTGTGTTTCACTCATGCAAACTAAGGGCAAGCCCATTCATTCCCTGTGGGCTCAAATCAGGAACTGAAAAGCCATGAGAGACTATCTCTGCCTTTCCTCTCTTTTTGTGGTCTGCCTTATTACTGTATGTCTGATTTTTCTTCCTTGTTGGTTCCCTAGAACACAATTAGAGTTAAATTCGTGAGGACAGATTGTCTCTGAATCCCCAAAGAGAATACACGAGTGAAACTCCATTGATTTAGCTTGGTTGAAGTGATCACACCAGACTCTCTTTTTATTTTTTTGCACATGCTGTGTCAGGCACTGCGATCACTCAAGCAGCTATATCTAAGGGGACCAGGCTCACAAAGTAAAACCATAGCTATATAGCTAATATTTACAAAACATTCATGCTTAGAGTTAGCTAATATATTAATAATGCAGAGTTACATAAAGAAGGCTTTCAGTACTATAGATTACAACGGATCCATAAACTGTGTCTGCTGTGAAACAAAGTAGCTGCTTTAGTTCGATTTCATTACATTTTAAAGCAAAATATTATACTTTTCTATTGTATATCTATAACATATAAAATAAAACAGAATATTACATTACAGGAATTTATATTCCATCATATTCACAATTGATGTGCCATGAAAATAAAATTTATTAAAGTATATTAGTATAAAATCTTTTGTTTTTAATTTTGGGGTTTACGTTTCATTCTTGCCACTGCTGGCTAAGATCTATTGTGGTGAGTATTCTACTTGTTACATTTAGTTTAAGTGATGAATAAGGATGAAAAACTTAACTTAATGAGTTTCAGGGCACCCTAAGTTAACTGCAGGTTATTCCATTTGTCAGTATGAGACATGACAACATTAGTTCTGCTCAGTTACTTATTTCAAGAGCTACATATTAGCCTTGTATTTAGTGACTCTGCCAGCTATTGTTTGCAAAGCTTCCTCTCCAAATATAGCAGGCTTATTAGTCAAATGTGAAGACACAATTTACTAATGGTAAAAATGAAAAAAAAAATTAGACCACATCCAAATAGCTTGCCAGTAAAATGCCAAGGCTTAGCCCATCTTACTTGCATTATTACCTTGCAATATTCAGCTAAACATTCAAATCAGTAGCCACAAATCTTAAATAAATTCAACTGCAATCCAAAATCTGTTAAATACATGTTATGAAAGAAAGTAGAATATTTGATTCACTACCATCCATGAAAACTTTTAAGCTTTTCATTTTGCAAATAATAAAATGACACTCAAAGAGGTCAAATAACATGGTTAAAGTCAAAGTAGTAAGTGTCAAGGACCCAAAATTTCAATGGAGTTTTCAACCTGTATTATAACATGTAGTTGGTGACCTAGTCTGCATAGCAACTACTTAATCTGAACTCCAGTTTCAACTAATAACTTTTAATATTATATAAATATTTTTAAAACATAAGCTTGATAATTTAGCATGCTGTTATATATGCAATACAATTCTGTACTTTTCCCATTAATGTGGCTCTTAGGACATCTAGCCTTTTCCCATATTTTCTTTTTAGCTCTTCAAAGACCAGAACCAGTCTTTCTGCTAACTGCTTTGTCAAAAATCTTCTAGTTTCTGGGTTGTACCCAAGATCTGTAACATTAATTTTTTTTCTGTATTCCTTAGTATTTGTCATTACAAGTAAGAAATTCCTTTCAAAATCCTCTTGTGGGTTTGCTCGTACCTCCCAAGAAAGATACCTCAGAATGTGACTTTATTTGGAAACAAGGTCTTTACAGATATAATCTAGTTGAAATAAAGCCATTTATCCTATATAATTGTTGTCCTTAAAGGGGACATTTGGATACAGAAACAGACATACAGAGAGGGCAGGAGAACACCATGAGCAAGATAGAGGATTGGCATATAACATCAGCAGGCAAAGGATTACCAGCAAACCAGCACATACCAGGAAAGGACAAGGAAGGAATACTCCATAGGTTTAAGGGGAAGCATGGCCCTGATGACATTTTTATTTCAGACTTCCAGTCCCCAGAATTGTGAAAAAATAAGTTTGGCTATTTTAGCAACCCAGTTTTTGGTGCTTTTCTATAACAGCTCTAGAAAACTAATACATATCCCAAACCAAACAAGTTAGAAAATGCATGCATGTATACACACACAAACACACACACACACACACACACACCCCTTTTGTTTGCTTTTCTAAATTTCTTTCTTTTAGTTGCCAGATTGTTTCTTTCAAATCTTCAAATCAGAGATTCAGAAACTAAACATATTGTCCTCATCCTATTTTACTCTATTTTTCAGATGGTACCTTGGACAACAGCATAGTACATGGTTCTTTCATTTTCAAGAAAGAAATATGAAGTAAAAGGCCACTTTGATCATAATTTCTCTTTGTTTGGTGGAAGTATTTTAAGGTTAATCAATAAACATTTGAATACATAATTAAGTATGAATTCATATGTATGTGGTCCCAAACAAATCTATCTGGTTTGATGACACTGTCATCTACCCACGGCTGTAAAGCAAATTATCCTTTTCCTTCCTTGCCTTATTCCCTCAGTCAGTAAGTATTTGCATGTGATGGTTTCTCCAAAATGCATCTTTAAGTCATCTTTAATCTAAACCTGGCTATTTCCTTAGTTCAAGACTTCGTTGATTTTTAATAGGTTCCTACTTGATCAATTTTCTCTAATTTCATCAGTTCTTATAAAACAGATCCATTTTGTTCCAGTGATGCAAAATGTCACATGTATAATAAAGCTACTATTATTTTATCAGTCTATGTGTTTTACACACCCTAACTCAATCAGGAATGAGAATGAAATTGCTTGGAAAGATTAAATAGCAGACTCAGCTCACGTAAAAAGTGGTAGTGCTACAATTCAAGCCCAAGGCTGTTACACTCGAAAATAATATAAACATTTTACTACATCATAAAAGCCTTTTCATTTTGGCTATTAGAAAAACATTATGTTGATTGTCAGATAGTTCTTAAGTATTTTAGTTTCTTTAACACTTGTAACACTTTGTTTTTGCTTATTTTAAAAATCATTACCTATTCTATTCAAACTACTGACAGACACTCAGTAATTAAGGAAGAACTACTGTCTACTCCATTTTGTGCTGCTATAACATAATATTATGGACTGAGTAACTTATATTAAAAAATATAAATTATTCTCTAACAGTTCTGGAGGTTAGGAAGTCTAAGATCAAGGCACTGGTATCTGATGATGGCCTTCTGTTGTGCTTTTAAATGGTAGAAGGTGGAAAAGCAAGAGAGAACAAATGCTGTGAATCTACAAGGCAGAAGAGCTAAAGAGGGTAAACTTGCTCCTGAAAGCTCTTTTTATCGTGGCATTAATTCACTCATAAGTGTAGCGTTCTCTTGATCCAAATGCCTCCCCTTAGGTCTCACCTCCCAACATTGTTGCACTGGGGATTAAGTTTCTAACACATGATTTTCGGGGATACATTCAGACCACAGCAGTTTCTAAATGCCTTGGGCCAATCCATCTCTCTTTTTATTCAGTTCTTTCATTTGACATAATCTGTGGTGAATAAGACCTAAATTAAAATTTCATATACTTGATCACCACATATAATAACATAATACATCAGAATAAGTATAATCACACTTAAACTTGCAAATCAGCTGATGATGTATATATGGTTGGTATGCAAACACTAGAAAACAATAAAGTTTAATTTTTCAGACTACAAAATTTCAGACAATTCTAAAGCAGAACTTAGATCTCACTTTCACGTTTTAAAACCATATTATTGAGATATGATTGACATATAAAAAGCGATATATATGTATACAACTTGATGACATTGGACATAAATACATACTCTTTAAACCATTACCACGACTTATGTCATAAGCCTACCAATCATCTCCAAAAGTTTCCTCTCTCTTTAATATTGCTATTATTATTAATGTGTATGTGTCTGATAAGAACACTTAACATAAGATCTATCCCCTCAGAAATTTTAAAGTATACAATATAGTACTGTGAACTATAGACACTATCCTGTACCATAACTCTCTAGGACTTATTCATCTTGCATAACTGCAACTTTGTACCCTTTGACTAATACCTCCTTTTTTCATCCTCCCCATAGCCTCCGGAAACCACCATTATACTCTCTGCTTCTATGAGTTTGACTATTTTAGATTCCTCATATAAGTAGTGTCATGTAATATTTGTTCCTCTGTATCCTGGCTTATTTCACTTAGCATAACATCCTCCAGGTTCATCCATGTTGTCTCACCATGGCAGCATTTTCTTCTCTATAAGGCCGAATAATATTCCATTCTTTGTACATATCACAATTTATCTTTTCACCCATTGATGGACATTTTTCTGTCTTGGCTACTGTGAACAATGCTGCAATGAATGTGGGAGTGCAAACACCTCTTTGAGATTCTCATTTCAATTATTTTGGATAAACACCCAGATGTGTGAATGTTGGACCCTATGGTAGCTTTATTTTTAGTTTTTTTAGGAACCTCCATATTTGTTTTTACCATAGTGGCTACACCAGTTTACATTTTCACTAACAGTGTACAACAGCTCTTGTGTTTTAACCTTTCTAAACCTGTAACTACTATGTTGTAACAAGGGCTACAAAACAGAGTGTCAGAATGAGAATTTAGATGTCTAAGTATGTTTGTATGCACTTTTAGGCACTTATCCTAAAGATTTTGATAACTTTGTGACCCCTAAAAGATGGGTACTAGTAAGATGACCACAGCATTAGTCTTTTAAACAGGGAAACATTTAAGAAGGAAAGGAAGCAAGGGTACCATTAACAATGGTCATAGGCATATGCAGGGACAGGGACATAATCTAGGACTTTTGCCAGCAAACCAGGGCATAAAGTCATCCTGAATTTGCATAATTGCTATAGTAATAAGTTAAGGAAAAGGGGAGATGAAAAGATATTGGAAAGTATATTTTTGATAAATGGTGAGGGATTATTTATAATGGTAATAAATATGACACCATATTGGTCACTCTGGATCATTTTCAGGTACGTTCAGAAAAACCTATATATTTCTCTTTGACAAATATTTCTTACAACTGATTACTTTTAAATACTCTACCACCTTCTACCTTACTATACTCACTTTTTTCCCCATAGAAAAGGGGGCTTCTATTGATAGTTACCAGTAAGTCATAAAAACCTGGCATATTAGTCGACTTTGGGGCTTTGGTTTCTCAAGACAGGAAAAATACGAGCAAATTTCGTTTTTTCTTTCTTTTTTTTCCCCTAATTCAAGTGAGCACAAGTGTTACCTATTAGCCACCGTTAATACTACTTAAGGATGCTATTACTCATTTTGCATTTTCATCTCTACCTCAATCCAGGTGCCACAATCATAAAATATTTCTCAAAAATACAGCAACAAAAATATCAGAGTCTCTTTAGCAGGATTTAAGGTCATTATGAGGTTCAATTGTTTCATTTTCAACTGTATATAATTGTTAAACTTGACTTCTGCCAATACTCAAGCTGTTCAAAGAAGTACATACTGTAATATAATTTGCCATTTTGAAAAGAATAATTTATGATGATACCTTTCAAGTGAGGGCTGTGTACCTGCATTCTTTGCAGATGTAGATTTACTGGAACAAATTCTAATGTTTTCTCTCCTTTGCTGCTGCTTGATTTGAAAGAGGACCCTGATGGAAACCAGAAATGAAACATTATTAGTAAATAATGATAAATCAATATGCATGTTAAAAGATAAACCTGACAGAAAAATGTTAAAATAACTTCAGAAAGAAAAACATATCCTATATTTATGAGTTGCTTTTCTTCTTAGAAATTCAATATTTTAAAAAATTGTCTCAATTATTCACGTAATAATTCTGTAAGGTAAAATAGGGTATTGTTTTCTTTGTTTTAAGATGTTAAAGTTAGAAGTAAAAGAGTTTTTAAAAAAAATCTCCAGTTCTCCTATCTACATAAAATCAGTTTATTATTATTTTTTCATTTCACAAGCAGGAAATGCAATTCACTTTGAGTAAGCAGAGTTATTGCTTCCACACCTGTTTCCTTGCTCAGTTCTGTCAGAATATCTTGGTACATATTCACCATTTGGTCACAGTGAGTAAGGACATTTTTTCGCAGATTGTCCCAATGTGGAGAAAGCTCACCAAGTTCTTTTATCTCCTGGTTTCTGTTAAGAGTGGAAGAGAGGAAAAACTTTACTTTTATCTTAAATCCATAGACACATAACCCTTAGTCAGACTTGTCAAGATAGTAAGAAATTATTTCATCATAATTACCAGGAAAGTTCTATGAGCTTATTAGCTTAAATATTTTTAAAAAATTATTTTAGCACACAAAAAATATGAATAGTTTAGACCACACAAATAAAAACATATGTCAAAGGGCAAAAAATTAGAAATGTTAAATTCCCTGATGAAATTTTCACAAAGATGGCAGACTTCCTATTCTTATATACATAGGGAAGATATCAGTTAAAAAGCAAATCGTAAAACCTCTATGTAAAGATGGCTAAGTTTTTAAGTTTCAACGATACAGAATCAAAGAATGTGGGAAGGGATATCTGACCATGTTGGAAGCAAACATGAGATACTTAGGTAATTCCGTTTATATATAATATAGTTACAAATATTTCTTTAAAAAGCAAAAGCCCGGCTGGGCGCGGAGGCTCACGCCTGTAATCCCAGCACTTTGGGAGTCCGAGGTGGGTGGATCACCTGAGGTCAGGAGTTCAAGACAAGCCTGGCCAACATGGTGAAACCCTGTCTCTACTAAAAATACAAAACTTAGCCAGGCGTGGTGGCGCGTGCCTGTAGTCCCAGCTACTCAGGAGGCTGAGGCAGGAGAATCTCTAGAACTCATGAGATGGAGGTTGTAGGGAGTCGAGATTGGGCCACTACACTCCAGCCTGGGTGACAAAGCGAGACTCTGTCTCCCCCCCCCCCAAAAAAAAAAGCCCGAATAACAAATAAATGGTATTGTCAGGTATGGTTTTATTGGCTTCAGCTTCTGCCAAAAGGACAATGTATGAAACTACTGTATGTGTATGCATTGTTCTGTCCTTATCAAAAAGAAGAGCTAACCATGTCATTTAGGCTTCAATTACTAACTTTTATCTAAATCTCTACCCTTTAGCCAAGTTAATTTAAATCATCAGAATGCCTTTTTAAAATTATAGTGATAAATGGTCCAATATGCTGCTTGGTTAGATCTCTTATTCATTTCTGTAACCTTTTACCAACAACATTTTCATGAGGCTAATTTAACCAGTAATAATGAAGCTTCTTTGCTATTTTGGCCATGAAACATGCTAAATATCAAGCTAATAAATTCACAAGCTGTAGAATCTTTAACATTCTGTTAAATGCAAGAATAATGGATGGTGTGCAAAAATGTGACTTGCTTTCAAATGGTTGTAGCTGTCTTTGTTTTGTTCCAATGGGATTGCAATTTTGGATTGCTGCAATTTTCATCTGAGGTCTTTATAATTTTTGTGAACATTCATGTCACTCTCAACTTTTCCAAAGATTAGTATTCATGATGAAGCACTCATGGAAGAAAAAGTAATTAATCAATAGACAATAGAGTAAAAAAAAAAAAAAAAAAAATCATGACCAAATAAGAGACGAAGGTTGAAGATTGGGGAGTTAACTTCTTGTTTGCACTCAAACGGCAGGATGTACAAGTTTAGGAAAAAGCAACAACCACTAAAGCAAACAAGTAATTCCAAAAGATTGATATATCCAAGTCCAGAAGAATCTGAGCAATTAGGTTGTATCTGAGATATATAGCAAGTGTAATATATCAACTTAATATGTAAAGTTTCAGTTTTGCTTTCAACATACAGTTATAATGAAAATATTAGCTAACAATTGTTATTTAATACTAATAGATGCACCATATGGTTACAATTTGTATTGTCTCTAAATTATTATCAGAAAGAATAATTAAAGGGGAGATGACGAGGAAGGTAGAAGAGTGATAGTGAAGCCCCTGACTACATTCTGGGATAGTGGGGGTGGTGTACATTCCCTTGCCTAAGATAAGTTTGGCAAAATGTAATCAGAAAAGTTTAGTGTTCTGTGAGGAGTGCCTTAATACAAGCTGTGAGGACTCCATAATTTTTGTTTAAAATTTATTGCACTCTTCCATTATGCCACAATTTATAAAGAGAAGGATACTGATGAATCTGTTTGTTTTAAGAAATGACAGTAAAAATAGGTACACATTCTGAAAAGGACAAACAACGAGCATACTGTCTCTCTGCACTGAGAAAAGTTCCAATATAGGGGAACTACATGATAAAAGTGCAATAAACCAGACAGAGTAATGAAAACATTGCAAAACAAAATGGGGCAGGGTAAGAGACACACTGCATTTATTAAAAAAGAAATTAATAAGCACATTAATTTCATTAAAGAAGAGAGGTATATTCATACATTAAAATAGAGAAGGATAGAAGATAACTTGGTGCATGAAAATTGGTAAACTTTCCAACCAGGAAGCCTAGGGCTATTTATTCATAAAGACATTTTAATTTGTCACTCAGTGTTCAAAAAACTTCCTGGATTAAAACCTTTGCTTGGCATCTCAATCCAGATTCTCTAGGAAGCACAGAATGAGATTAAGCAATGCCAGGTCAACCACAAGGAGGTAAAAAAAGAAGTGATACAGGGAAGAGAAGAAAGCAGCCACAAGGTGGTACATGACTGAGCTGGGCAGAACTTCACAAGAAAACGTGGCCTGTTATTTGGTCATGTGAAACAAACCTAAAGAAGTCATTTGGAACCTTTGTACCTTGGAACAGTTAGTCAGAGAGAGGAACATTTACATGTCAGTTGCTTGTCATACTCTATGTTTCATTGATAAAGATTCATCCTACAGGTCATTAAGTCCTCTGCCTTTTATGATTTCATAATCTGCCCCTTTGTGTAGCCACTGGGGAAACCATACTCTAACGGAGATAGAATTTTCCTGGGTGTGTCCCTATATGACAGTTGCCAAAACTACTGTGAATCCTTCCATGGTGGTTGCTACTGGGGACACGCTAATGCCTTGTCTTCACCTTGAGAGAGGCTAATATAGTAAATGGTGTTAAGAGATAAGGTGACAGTGGTGGCAATATCTGAGGCTCACCATTGAGCAAGTGGTCAAAAACGTGAAGACATGTTAGGATTGTAAGGTTTTAATCCTTAGGATTAGGATTGAGCCAATGTAGAAAAGCACACAAACTGGGCCCAGGACAGACAACCCCATGTACAACTCAGATGTACTTGCACCATCTACTGACAACCCGATAGCATGCAAAATAAGATCCCTCACATATTTCCCAAGAGGAGAGTCTAAGTACAGTCCTTTAGAATGACGGCAAGCTGCGATTCCCCAGAGACTTAAAAGAGCGGTAATAAATCCAGCCACAATATCCAATCCTCCAACTAGTTCTTAAGGCCTTAATTGACATTCATCACCTATCTCCTTTACCATGAATCCCAGATTTTCCTCCATACTCTACCAGCATTTTCAGCTGATCTGAGCTGCTGCTGAGTAGGGTGTTGCAGACCTAAATCCTGATGAATTAAGCCCTTAGTTTTCTTGCTTCTATGGAGTCTTGGTTGCTGTAATTTCTCCTTCCCATCAGGGCGTGGAGTACTTCTAAGTTTCAGACATATTTTGCCTCGCTCAGATTCTGTGGCAATAGCCCATCTCCTCATGGTGGTGAGTATGGATATCTCACACCATTTTTTTGGTCTATCGTCGTGAGGAACACCAGATCACATATGGAACCAATCACAGCTTCCACTTAAGTGGGATTCTAATTGTGTCCCCTGACAGAACAGCACTGCTCCCCTGACTACACCACAAGAACCAGGATTCTAACTGGCAAAGTATAAAGTTGTAGGAAAAGGTAGTGCAAATACCACAAGCAGATCACTGCTATTGATTACAGGAAGGGGCTACCCTTAGTCCCAGGACTGTGGGTCCTGGGTATGATAAATACAACATTCTATATCAGCGATTGGTTTGGTGTATTTCCCAATCCTAATCCTAGAGGGTAGTATCCCAGTTCTAAGGTTTTTCCTCATGCTGGTGTCTTGGCTGAACTTTTCATGATTAATATTATTCCGCTGTACCATCAGGCCTGTCGCTGTTGGGTGATGAATCACATTATGACCATAAGCTTACTGTTGTGCCTTCTTTGATACAGCAGCAAATGTCCCTTAGTAGAAGCAATATTATATGGGGCACCATATCATTGGATCAGTCATTCTTAGGCTATCAGATGTGGGTGCCAGTGAAAGCACAGTAAGCGGAAAGACAAACACATATCTAGACCATAATTCATCCACTTAGGACAAATTGCTGCCTGCTCCAAAGTGGAGAAGATGCAACTTAATTTGCCTGCCACCCAACAGATGTTGGGTCTCTATTGTACCCTGGAGGAATGGTACCATCTCAGTGGCTCACTGTCAGTCTGCTTCTGGCATTTGATAGTTAGAAGCGACAATAGCTATATTAGCTTTGGAAAGGGAGGCCATGTCCTGGGTCCACGCATTTTCCCTGCTTCTGTCGCTAAGATCTAAGTCCAACCACAATAGATCATTCTCCTCACGGGTCTATTGCACAAACTCTGCAGTAACTGAGAAAGGAGGCTGGCTAATATCCACTACACGTGACAATGTCCACCTGGTAGCAGAAAGCTTCCTCTGCAGTATTTACTCTCTGATAGGCATGGTTTTGACTGTGCTCACTCCTACAGCCCCATCTACATGTCTCTTGCTCATATCGCTTATATTTGATTTTCTAGTCTTATTTCTTTCAGGCCCATCAGATTATTAACTCTGCCAAAGCTCAATGTACATCTGCACCTAAGGTTACCTCCTTCTCTACATGAAGGGAACACCAAGTAAACGCTTTGCTGATCTTCCCACTGGGTAAATTTCCTTCATTATTGACCGTGAAGTCCACCCAACATGTCAGGCTGACCCGTTTTTATACCAGCACAAGTTCTTTCCTCCTCCATGAGACAGTCATAGGGAACTCTTAAGGGTGTGAGTTGAGTACATGTTGAATGTACTCTCTAGAGTATATTCAGGAACTCTAAAGGTCTGTAATGACACTTTCCTATTTGCTTTTCCTAAAGATTCCACATAACAGAGTTGTTTCTCACCACAGACACTTTCAGCCCCATTGGCTCTCCTTGGTCACCCCAGGATTTATAATACAGTCTGGATCTTCTGGGATGTCCTTCTTGAATGGGCCCCACTTGTCACATTCTGCTGTTTAACTCAATGGTTTAACATATATTTATAAAGGGGTTGATTAGCAGTTAGTTAAGCACTAGACAAAAGGTCTTAATGATACGTGAATCAGAAATATAGTCCAAAGCACATCAATTCTTTTTTCTTTTTTGAGATGGAGTCTTGCTCTGCTGCCCAGGTTTAAGTACAGCAGCATAATCTCAGCTCACTGCAACCTCCGCCTCCCTGGTTCCAGTGATTCTCCTGCCTCAGCCTTCCAAGTAGCAGGGACTACAGGCACCTGCAATCATGCCCTGCTAATCTTCATATTTTTAGTAGAGATGCGGTTTCACCATGTTAGTCAGGCTGGTCTCGAACTCCTGACCTCAGGTGATCCACCCGTCTCAGCCTCCCAAAGTGCTGGGATTACAGGCGTGAGTCACTGTGCCCGGCTCAGCGGGTTAATTATTTGCATAGATGAAAAAAAGACCTTTATTGTGTATGTACACATATGTGTTACACTACTTATTTTCCTCATTATTTGTCATCATACCACAATATGTTAGAGGTGTGGCAACCACATATGCCAGTTTATACCTGTTATTCCACTGTAATTATTAATACTACTTTTATTCTCAAAATATTTATACAAGATTGTCTAAGTTATAAGATATCAGAGTTCATATAAGAATCATAAGCTCCCAGGATGCTACAGTTGGAAGGAAGCTCAGAGAATAACCTGAACCCTCATGTTTCACAGATGGAGAAGCTAAGGTAAAATCACTTGTTTATCTCAGAGTCACTAGAATACCCTAAAGCTTTTAGACTGTAATCCCCAAGCCCACTCTTCCCTTACCTCACATTATTCTCCACTATACAACGAAGAAACACAAGACAAACAGCAACAAAAATAAAAACAAAAAGCAAACAAATGGAGTGTACTTAATGAAGGTAGGTTGTGAGTGGGATTTGGAACCTAGGCTATTGATTTACAGAACTACATTTGTAAACTTTCACATGCTTTAAAAACTAAACCTAAAACCCCGTCTCCACTAAAAAATACAAAAAACTAGCTGGGCGAGGTGGCGGGCGCCTGTAGCCCCAGCTACTCGGGAGGCTGAGGCAGGAGAATGGCGTGAACCCGGGAGGCGGAGCTTGCTGTGAGCTGAGATCCGGCCACTGCACTCCAGCCTGGGCGACAGGCAAGACTCTGTCTCAAAAAAAAAAAAAAAACAAAAAACCTAAACAAAAGATAAATTATTATTTGGGATTTTTAACTCCTGGATATTTTAGTTTGAATGGCACGCCTACCAGTTACTACACAATAACTGAAATGTTCTAAAACATATTCAAGAGCATAATGGTGTCCGGAATTATAAGACCCAAAGATAACAGCACCCTGTAGTCCAGTCTCTGCATGTTGCTTCATTGATATAAGAAGCAATTTGCACTTTGGGAGGCCGAGACAAGCAGATCACGAGGTCAGGAGATCAAGACCATCCTGGCTAACACGGTGAAACCCCGTCTCTACTAAAAATACAAAATATTAGCCAGGCATGGTGGCGGGCGCCTATAGTCCCAGCTACTTGGGAGGCTGAGGCAGGAGAATGGTGTGAACCTGGCAGGAGGAGCTTGCAGTGAGCTGAGATCCGGCCACTGCACTCCAGCCTGGGCGACACAGCAAGACTCTGTCTCAAAAAAAAAAAAAAAAAAAAAAAGCAATCTGACATTACTGTTATAATTAAACAGTTGCATACCATTACAAAGCCTTTGGCATGAGTAGCAAAGGAGATTAGCTACATAAATGCATTTTTTAATTCATAGAAAAATAGGTTTTAGAATACCCCTTTCCTATCTGTAAACATTCTCATTTTACTCACAGTCACAAAAACTTATACTTTCAAAAGTTCTCTCTTTCAATCACTACTTTGCAATAACAACAAAATAATTCTTCCTGGAAAATCCACCCCCTTGCTAAACACATACAATCTCATGAATTCATTGCTTTACTCTCACTAGAGCTCTGTCTCCAAAACAAATCTTCTAACCTGTCTCTAGCTTCTCCCAGTTCTGCAAGAGTCCAACAGGTTGACACAAGAAGTTAGGGAGAAAAGACTGAATAATAAAATATTAATAAGCTTAGGCCTCTTACACATTAAACACTTTTGGGGACTTACTTCCATCTGCTCCATTTCCCTTTGCTGACTACAAAAATAAAAGGCAAATCACACAAAATAAATCTCCAAAGGAGACATATAATTGCTAAGGTCTATTCAGGAAACATCTAGTGCTCTATAGATCCCTGCATTCTAACAGCAAAGTATGACATTCTTGATACTTGATGAAATATTCATACAGATGTCTGGAAATAACCTCATGAAGTACTTTTTGTCTATATGGCTCGCTTTGTCTTACTGTGTTTAAATATTTCAAAAACACATGCTTTTTATTTTCAGTAAAATTGCAAGTTTCTGGAAGTCATTATATCCTCTGAACCTTCCACAATGTAGAACACCCTACTAATTATATGACATGTTTAAAACACAAGCTATTTTAAAACATGACGAGAAAATGAGATTAAAAGACAAAACAAAACAACTCTGTGAAGAACAAAGAGAAATAATTAAGGACAGAGTGAATCACAGAATAACTGGGAAAAAAGTAACCAAATGTGCTTTAATTTTGATACATATAATGCATAAAATATTGTCAGGAATATTAAACAGATAAGTGTTTTTTTACATTTTACTCCTTACATCCCTGGGGCTGTTGTGGCTATAGGGACTCGGTAAGTATTGGACAAATTAGGGCAAGTAAATGAATAGGCCTCAAGTTCTTTCCTTTACTGTACCAACCCAGCAGCTCCAACTATTTCTCTTTAATTCACATTGGAATTCTGTGTACAATTCTGTTTGGAAAACAAAAGTTACTGGGGGGGGGGGCAGGGGGGGAAGAAGAAGAAGGCTTAAGATCACCAAAATAGAAAATTGTAGCTCTATTTAAAGCTTCTATTTAAAACACAGCATTAAAGCCCACTGATGATGTATTCAAGGAGGGATTTCCAACATGGGGCAAAAGTGCTTTGAGCATGTGAGTGGCAGAGACTATCTTTATTCATCTTTTTATCCGACCACAGCCTCCTACCCATGGGAAGTATCCGAGATGAGCTTGAGCTTGTTGACTTAATAAATGAAGTTTGCTTGCAGATTGTTCTTATATTTTCCTAAAATTTAGGATAAAGTCAAAATATAGACTAACCCTAAAGTAGAGTGCTAAGCTCTGCCAAGTTTCAGTGCAGAAATGAGACATTGTACGCCTGTAATCCCAGCACTTTGGGAGGCCGAGGCGAGCAGATCATGAGGTCAGGAGATCAAGACCATCCTGGCTAACACGGTGAAACCCCGTCTCTACTAAAAATGCAAAAAAATTAGCCGGGCATGGCGGTGGGCTCCTGTAGTCCCAGCTACTTGGGAGGCTGAGGCAGGAGAATGGCGTGAACCCGGGAGGCGGAGCTTGCAGTGAGCCGAGATGGCGCCACTGCACTCCAGCCTGGGCGACGGAGCGAGACTCCGTCTCAAAAAAAAAAAAAAAAAAAAAAAGAAATGAGACATTGTTCAGTCTTCTAACCTTGTATGATGTAGGTCTATAATCCTAGATTAAGCAAGTCTTCCTTAGGGATAGAGAAAGATTTGAAAAATTTATCTTCATATGGCATTTCCTACTGTGATGGTTAATCCTATATGTCAACTTGGTTGGGCCACAGGGTGCCAAGATATTTGGTCAACAGTATTCTGAGTGTTTCCATGAGGGCATTTTTGAGGCAGATTAACATTTGACTTGGTAGCCTCAGTACAGCCCACTGCCCTCTCTAACTTGGGTGAGCCTAATTCAATCAGGTGGAGGCCTGAATAGAATAAGAGGCTGACACTTCCCCCAAGTAAGAGAGGATTCTCCTGCCTGACTGCCTTCAAACTGAGACTTTGCTTTTTTCCTGCCTTTGAACTCAGACTGACACTCTAGACTGGAACCACACCATCGGCTCTATTGGGTCTCCAGCTTGCCTACTCAACCTGCAAATCTTGGGACTTGTCAGCTTGCAAAATGATGTGAGCCAATTCTTTCTTTTTTTTTTTTTTTTTTTTTTTGAGACGGAGTCTCGCTGTGTCTCCCAGGCTGGAGTGCAGTGGGTGATCTCGGCTCACTGCAAGCTCCGCCTCCAGGGTTCACGCCATTCTCCCGCCTCAGCCTCCCAAGTAGCTGGGACTACAGGCGCCCGCCACCACGCCTGGCTAGTTTTTTTTGGTTTTTTTTTTTTGTATTTTTAGTAGAGACGGGGTTTCACCATGTTAGCCAGGATAGTCTCGATCTCCTGACTTTGTGATCCACTTGCCTCAGCCTCCCAAAGTGCTGGGATTTCAGGCTTGAGCCACTGCGCCCGGCCGTGAGCCAATTCTTTCTAATAAATCGTGTGTGTGTGTGTGTGTGTGTGTGTGTGTGTGTGTGTGTGTGTGTGTTCTACTGTGTTTCTCTATGGAACCCCGACCCACACACTAACTATGCTGGGATTCCATTGCACTGATTTCTCTCTGCTTAGTGCATAAGAAGCTGAGAGGCAGGCCAGTTGGTGGTGGTGGGAGAGAGATGGAAGGAAATCATCCAGAATATAGTTTAAGCTCTTCCATGGGCTTTTATCCTCCTACCACATTTTACAAATGCTCTCCTGACTTGTTCAAAAGAAAAACGACTACAGAGATGTTCGACTTGTCTAAGGGACATGCACAAGAAATCTCTGTAGTTCTGAGGCCAACATTCTGTGTGCAAGCACCTATGTATGATATTGGAAGTGTGAACCAGAACTGGTAAACTTTAAAAATCTGGGTATATAAATTCAAAAATGTCAGAAATTATGGAAGGTAATTAGTGTAATGAGTATCTGAGAATAACAGGCAATTAATTTACAGAAGAGTAGTAAGACAAAGTAGCCTGATAGAAATGTATACACCAAAGGAAATAGCCCAGTATGAGAGACAGAAACATGTTATTTGAGACTGTTATAATTTAAGTAAATAGAAATATTTATCCACAAGGAACTCTATAATACCATTTTTAAAAATAAAAATAGCTATAGAACTTAAATAAAGCCTTTTGTTAGTTATTACACAGTAAAACTACACATGGTATGCATAGGTAGAAAGTTTAACAGCCAAGGTGCTTTCATTCATTAAACAAAATTAGACCTTAAATCAAACTTAAAAGAAGTCATAAAAAAATTATTCACTAGGAAAAAAATTAAATACTAAATAGTCAGTGAAGAATAGACTACATAAATGACTGGCAGGTGGCTTCAATTTCATAAAGTGGTTGGGTGACACCATAAAACTGCGCAAAGTTCAACTGGATGTCAGGTTTCACAGTATATTCAGCTCACAATTCAAAATGTCTGTACTTTAACCCATACAAGGATAAAAACTGCATCCATAAATCACAGGCCTATTTTTTAAAATACATTCCTATAAATGACAATGTGGTTAATGTTGCAAGCCATGAGCCACTATTTCAGGGAAAAACAACTGAATATTCCAAGTGGTCATTCACTCCAATTTTCACTTGAAGTTAAAATAACGGCTTATTGTACTACACACACAAGCCTCAAGTTATATACAAAGACTGACAGTTGGCACACAGTTATTACAGGATTTAGTTGTAATCACAAAATCTGTTTGTATCTGATAAACAGCCAGATTCTATTATTTAATTTTAGGTAACTGCATTAGAAAAAAAATGAAGAACAATAAGTATGTCTTTTTCCAAACTAAGAATCTATTTGCTATTCTTGATAAAGTTAAATTGGTATTTATTTACTTCTAAATAACATCTAGTTTACCCTTCATAGTTTGCGTTAAAGTTATGAAACACGGCCAGCATTTATTTTTTAGTATTTTAAAGCTCAGTGCTCCTCTATTGTCTAAAGCAGTGGTAGCTGCATTGTGTGAAGATGTCTCACAAATCCACATATGTTCATTACATGCCTTTTCATTCTAAGTAGCCATGGAAATTATGAAATGTACTTAAAAGCTGTTAAAACAAGAAAGAGTACTAATACTCTCATCACATTTTAATAATTTTTGCCCATAATTTCAGAAATAGAGAACATTTCTGGATACCACCCCTTTAAATTCCTCCACCCCTGGACTTGGATGGAGGATGTTGTCCAGTTTCATAGGTAGAAGGAATTCAGCAGGCTCCACTGGATATTCTATGTCACATTTGTTTGGTTAGTGGACACCATAAGATTTTCCAGGTGTTATCCCTTTTGATAATCAAGGTTACTTTTGCATAGAAAAGATCCCTTCCTTTGATTTCATAACAATCCTCTGAGATCATTGCCCCACTGCTGCACCAAACAAAATAAAAAATTCAGTCGTACTAGGTATATTTCAAATGTTCAATAGCCACAAATGACTAGCCTATGGGATGGTACAGTACAGAGCATTTCTATCATCACAGAATGTTCTTTTGGACAACATCACTCTAGACAAATGACTGAGAAGTAAAGTGACTTGGTTGATGCTACATTGCCAGTAAATGGTAGATTCAGAACATGTACTCAGGTCCTAGGAATTCAAATCCTGTTATCGTTTTTATGTAAATTCTTGGGGGAGTACAGTTTCTCCTATAAAAGTGTCCCTGAATAGAAGGACAAGATTAGAAGCTCCTACCTGAGGGGCTCATCCGAATGTAACTTTCAAATAGTTCAACTGAGCTGGTTCAAATATTTTCTTTGAACGTGCATTGAACAGACAGTCTTGGCTATAGCGACTGCTGGAAAGCCAACCAACACAACAAAATGTGTATTTACGTTCTAGTCGTTTAACAATTACTTATAGACGGGCGGATCACAAGGTCAGGAGATCGAGACCATCCTGGCTAACACGGTGAAACTCCGTCTCTACTAAAAAATACAAAAAAACTAGCCAGGTGAGGTGGCGGGCACCTGTAGTCCCAGCTACTTGGGAGGCTGAGGCAGGAGAATGGCGTGAACCTGGGAGGCAGAGCTTGCAGTGAGCTGAGATCCGGCCACTGCACTCCAGCCTGGGCGACAGAGCAAGACTCCGTCTCAAGAAAACAAACAAACAAACAATTACTTATAGAGTGCTTCTATGTCAGCTATTATTCTGAGCACTTCACAAAAATTCACTCATTTGCCATTCATGACAATTCATTGAAATAGGCACAATGATTATCATTCTCATTTTAGAAAGGAGAAGTTAACCAGAGATGTTAAGTGACTCACTCCTGGTCACCCACCTAGTGACTGGCAGAGCTGGCATTAAGTCCAGGCAGTTTGCTAAGACTGTCATAAAAAAATATCATGGACTTGGTGGCTTAAACAATAGAAATTTATTTTCACAGAATTCTAGGGGCTAGAAGTCCAAGATCAAGGTGTTAGCAGGTTTGGTTTGTTCTGCAACCCCTCTCATTGGCTTGCAGATGACAACTTCTTCCCTATATTCACACTATATCTTTCCCCTGTGTACATATACTCCCTGGTGTTTCCCTGTGTACCCAAATTTTCTCCTATATGAACATGAGTCAGATTGGATTAGGGCCCACCATAATGGCCTCTCTTTAACCTAATCACCTGTTTGAAGACCCTGTCTCCAATATAGTCATATTCTGTAGTACTGGGGCTAGGGCTTCCACATGTGAATTTGGCAGGGGCAAGGTACAATTCAGCCCAAAACAGAGCTCATGCTTTAAACTGCTATGCTGTGTGGACTCTCTATTAGAAACATAACACAATCCCTCTCCCACTAGAAACCTTAGCAGAGAACATCTATCTTGACATTGCCAATCTGAGGAACACACAAAACAAAACAAACACCAAATTTCTATCTTGCCTACAAGGATAGAGTAGAACGTGTGATGCCAGTCTTTTCGTTTTTCACATTAAATTCCAATGGGCCATAAGAAAGGAGGGTTTTTTTTTGTTTTTTTTGTTTGTTTGTTTTTTGGGGGTTTTTTTGATGTTACTATAGCTCTTTTTAAATAAATTACAGATGCTATTTACCCTAGATCAGTCTTGTCCAGTAGAACTCTTCATGATGTTGGAAATGTTCTGTATCTGTGCTACCTAGTATGATAAGTACTAGCCACACGTAGCTGTTTGGTCCTTGAAATGTAAGCAGGTGAAGGAGAAACTAAATGTTTCATTTTATTTCATTTTTTAAAAATGTAAATAAGTTTAAATAGTTACATGTGGCAAGTGACTATGGTATGGGCTAGCTCGGTTCTAGATGCTTCAACTAAGCGTCAATGAGGTTCTTTCCTTCTAAACCTGGTGCTTACCCACTATTTCTGTTCTTGTTTTTATTTTTGTTTTTTTCTGAAACGGAGCCTCACTCTGTCACCCAGACTGGAGGGCAATGGCAAGATCTTGCCTCACTGCAACCTCCACCTCGCTGCAAACTCCGCCTCCCGGGCTCAAGCCATTCTCCCGCCTCAGCCTCCCAAGTAGCTAGGATTACAGGTGGATGCCACCATGCCCAGCTAATTTTTGTAGTTTTAGTAGAGACAAGGTTTCACCATGTTGGCCAGGCTGGTCTTGAATTCCTGGCCTCAGATGATTCGCCTGCCTCGGTCTCCCAAAGTACCAGGATTACAGGCAAAAGCCACCGTGCCCAGCCCTTACCCACTATTTCTTACACCCATGAATTATACTTATCTGTTCAGTTATGCTGGCCAGAATGCTTGAGTCATCCTTGACACTTACCTTCTAAATGTAATCTATCACCAAGTTCTGTTGATTTAGTTCCTTACAAAAGCTGAAATTTATGTACATGACTACCCTGGTCTAGGCCACCATCATCATAAGCCTAGGCACCTATAGTATCTCCTAACTTGTTTTTCCCTCCACACTTTTCTCCCATTTTCTAAATGTAATCCTGTTGCCCTGTGCTAACAATTTTAATTGTTCTTAGGGAAAATATATTATTGAGTGCTTATTATATGTTAGGTATTGTGCTAAATTCCAGGTATAATACAAATAACAAAATTGAGGAATTATTTTTATGTTGCTCAGCAGCTCCTAACTAATCTGAAGCCTGAGTATTACTCCAAAATCAGTGTCTCAGCTTCAAACACACCAGCTTTCTGGACAGAGGGCATGCCCTGCCTGCTCTTCTGTCCATTGGGAATTCGTGGCATAGTGTCGTCAGTATATCTAAGAAATGTGCTGGGTTTGTAAGCCAGAGGAGACTAAAACAAATCACAGACTCAGATTTGTATCTGAGACAGAACCAACTTTCAGTTGAAATACAAAAGAACTATCATAGTAGCTCTGATACATTGTTTCACCATGTATATGATTAACATAAATGTTAAGCATGGTTTCCACATATTAAAGGCATATGAATCTGTGAACAGATTTTTTTTATCAATAGTTTATTTTAAACCTTGCAATAACCATGTGCATATAGTATTTAGTCCCTTTTTTACAGCCGAGGAAACTGAAAATTAGAGTGGCTAGGTAAATTGGGCCATGTCATATAGCTAGTAAGTGGTTTTGGGGCGGCCAGATTTCACACATATATGTTCATATGTTCCACACATATGTGCATGCACACACACACACACCCCCCCTATAGTCTTAAGTGCTAGACTCTCTTGATCACTCAGTTAGTATAGTAGCTCTGCCAGACAAATGATAGTGGTATAACCAAAAAATAAAATAAAAATCTGGAAATTGAGAGACGAAATAGTGTTCTAGAAATTTTAACTATGTGCCAAGTAGTAGATATGTATTTTGAATGAGTTTTATATTTATTCTCATTCTGTACTTTTGTCATTTCCATACACTTTTCCCTCCTCCATTCACTTGAAATACAAAAATCTTGGCACAATTGGAAAAAAATGTGCTTCTGAATGAGTTTTGCCTTTTTCTTTCCCGTGGGGATATTTTAATACCCAAATAGAAGAATAAAAGATATATTTCTATCACCAGCTTGGTGACACTAAGTGCTCTACAGGACCTCTCATTAAGTGATACCAAGAATCCATAACAATGAACTTAATGACACACAGCATCTGCCCTCAATACTAGGAGTTGGTAGGGCAAATATGCTTTACATGATGAATATTATACCACATGGTATTCTAATTGTGCATCAACATTGCATAAAGAGGAATGAACAGAAGAAATAATATTAACCAGGTGTAAGTCAATGGTAGAGTCCTGATGTGATATTTTTAATGCATTTTTTTTTTTTTGGATCCTCAGTTCTTTGTTCTTAGAGACAGCAAGCAAGAAAGAGAAAGAGGAAGAGACAGAAAACTACAAAAACATCTATGAAGTTTATTTGATACACATTAGATTAAACAGAGTAGTTGCTCCCTATTGCTTTTCCCACTAATCAATGTTTCTTTAAAGTCAGTAAAGATTTTCACTGTGCATTTGTTTTACCTAAGTATTCAAACGTCAACAGACATCCCAAAAGACATGTGCTTCAGCCATGCCAAAAAAATCAAGACACAAAGTGAGGCTGGAGAAATAGCTAGATATAAAATCATGCCTACCTGGTAGGCCAAGTGAAGGGGAACCCTTGTCTGATGATAAACATATTTTGACAAAATACATAAATTAAATCTTAGAATGTCAAATCATGCTCAATGGAAAGTCTGGGTCACTATGTAATATAATCTTATTATCTTTTGCATAATGAAAGTGTTTTTGATATATAATTCACTTAAATAAATCTGAATGTAGTTGGAGTTTTTAATATATATATTTTTAATATTTTTAAGAGGTATTCTTGAAGTGCTATCATTTTGACATAAAATGAATAATCGTTTAAATTATAGTCACAAAATATTTTAAGATATAGAATCAGAAAATAAAATATCTTCTGTCTCTCAGAACAGCTTTACTACTTAGAAAACCAATTCTACATTATACGAAAACATTTAAGTAAACATATAGAATGTGTCTCTTTAACACATTTCCTTGTGCAGCAACTAGGATTTCAAAGCTGAGATTTTAAAGACTCTTACTGGCCATCTTCTTCATATGTAATAATATAAAATGATCAAAATATAGATTTAGGATATATATATATATAATTTATCATTGTTCTAAAATACAGCTCTAAAATATAGAATACAGAATATCTGATTTAGCGATAAAATGTATGTTTCTCACTGACTGAAAAAATATTTTATCACCATTAATCTAGTATATGTATAACATTTGCAAACTGTGATATCCAAGATAAGGCGTGTATATTCTCTCAAATAAGTGGCCCATAAAACATTGTATTTAAAGTTTCTATGTCTCAAACTCTACTGTATTGTTTACACTAAAGTGATGGTTAATGTTAAGTGTCAGTTTGACTGAAGGATGAGAAGTCTTGTTTCTGGGTGTATCTGGGTGTTTCTGGGTGTTACCAGAAGAGATAACATTTAAGCCAGTGGACTGGGAGAGGAAGACCCACCCATACTGTGGGTGGGCACCATCCAATAGGCTGCCAAAGTGGCTAGAAAAAGCAGGCAGAAGGTAGAAGAAACTACGAATTTCTGAGTCTTCCAGCCTTCATCTTTCTCTCATACTGGATGTTTCCTGCTCTCAAACATCAGACTTTAAGTTCTTTGGCTTTTGACTCTTGCACTTACACTAGTAGTTTGCCAGGGGCTCTTCGGCCTTTGGCCACAGACTGAAGGCTGCACTGTCAGCTTCCCTAGATTTGAGGTTTTGGGTCTGGGACTGAGCCATTGCAGCCTTCCTTGCTCCTCAATGTGCAGATGGCCTATCGTGGGACTTTACCTTGTGATCGTGTGAGTCAATTCTCCTTAATAAACTCCCTTTCATATGACAATATATCCTATTAGTTCCTGACCCTCTAGAGAACCCTGACTAATACATACACACACACACACACACACACACACACACACACACACATAGAGCAATGTGTATATATATATAGCAATTTATATATTTTTTAATATTCTAGTTATTTTATTTAATATTCTATTTATTTTATTTTATTTAATATTTCATTTATTTTATATATAGCAATTTATAAATTTATATATATATATAGCAATTTAAGAAAGGCTTTAAGTTCATTGTTTGGAATATTCGTATCCTTTCCTCTAAAGTCCTTGCATTATATAATAGAAAGATCCTCCCACCTCCTTCCCATTTATTGAGTTAATGATGAGACTTCTATATAGGAATGAAAAGGGGCAGGAGAAAAAGAGAAAAAAAAATATGACATAGATCAAATTAATTTTCTCCTGGGAACTTTTATTGGTTATGAGGTTCATTTCCACTGAAATATTTCTAAGTGTTACTTTAAAATATTTTGTGCTCATGATAGGTTTTCCAACACTATTTGAGGCCTAGGAATTTACACTTTTTTGATAAAGCCAATATTTCGTGGGCACCACAGTCTCTCATCTGAACATGTAAAGGTACACATGATATAACAAAATATTTGTAGCTGTCATGAAGCTTAAGTTATACATGTACCATCATTTTATCTAGTTTCAATGTAGACTGAGCACAGCAAACCTTTCAAGCAGTACAAAATTTGAAGAAAATACTCAACATAAACAAAATATATGGCAACATTAAAGCATACCATAAAAATTTTAGTGATAGTTTAGCAAGACCTACATAGCTTGTCGGCACTCAACCCAAGCTTGAAGGACTGTAAAGTTTGAAGCACTGTGAATACAAACAAACGCACTCACATATAAGCACGTACACACAGACCTTAAATAAACATAGGCTCTCTATGCTGTTTTCAACATGTTGCTCTCTTCCTTCCACTGTAATCACTCCACAATAAACCAGCTGCCATTTCCCCCATCTCTCATTTATGCTAGATCAAAGAGGTTGTTTTTTAATAGTCCCTTACATATCATGATTATGGAATAATTTATTAAACTTCTCAAAACAAAGATGTTATATTGAGTATGTTAGAGCTAATATTATTTGCCCACTCTTCCCTTCCCAACAGATAATTCCAGTATACTTCTTAGGAGGTTAAATATCAAAGCTGTCACCAGAAAACTCCTACTGTAAATCTGCATTTTATAACATTTTCAATCAGATTGTGTGTGCCTGCAACATGAGTCATGAATTCTAATGAAAAGAGTAAAGTTGTAGACAGAAAAACCATTAGTAGATTGTTGCATTATTATAGGGAAGAAATGATACAGTTTAATAAGAGCATGGGGAACAGCAGATATAAAAATTAAATGGGCTTGGGATAAACTGTGGAATTAGAATCATCAGAAATTGACACTTAAAGTAGAATGTGGTTAAATGTAGTCAAATAAAAACAAAAGGACATGTTCTACACTCCTGCACTGAACTGTTGGGTAGGCAGAGGGTAGTATTATGGACTGAGATAGGAACTAATTGAGGAAGAATGAATTTGAAAGGAAAAAGATAAGTTAAGTTTTAGACATGTTGAGTTGGAGCTAACTGCAAGACAAACAAATAGAAACATTCGGCAGGGGGTTGTGTAGTAGTATCTAGAGTTCAGAATATAAATGAGAGTTGGAGGATTTAGAAAACAATAGCATGTAGGTAATGATGAACTCCATGGCAGTGGATGCGACTGATTACAAAGGGCAAATAGAGTGGGAGAGCTAGTATACTTAGAACCAAGCATGAAGAAACACCAGTCTGTAAGGGATGGATAGAAAAAGAAGAGTCTACTCTGGAGACACAGAAGGCATAGCAAGGGAGGTCACTTTACTACCAGGAGAATATGCAGTCACAGCATCTGATGGAAGACTGTTTCCAAAATGAAGTTGAATGCTGCTGAGATGCCAAAAATATGAGGGGTAAGGACAGCACATTGGATTTAATGATAAAGCTGTCATTGCGAGATGTTTATCATATAGCCCTTTTAACTTCTGACAGTATAAGTAACAAAAAAAGAGATGAAGAAAGAACATTAAAAATGTTATTGGATGAAAATAATTTTAAGTTAATGAAAGTTATTACAGCTTTTTACATCTCAGGTATAGAATGCAATATATTTTCATGTATTCACGAAAAATTTGAAAAAAATTAGGCCAGTCATGGTAGCTCACACCTGTAATCCCAGCACTTTGGGAGGTCAAGGCGGGCAGATCACTTGAGGTCAGGAGTTCGAGACAAGCGTGGCCAACATGATGAAACTTTCTCTATACTAAAACAAAAATTAGCTGGGCATGGTGGTGGGCACCTGTAATCCCAACTACCTGGGAGGCTGAGGCAGGAGAATTGCTTCAACCCGGGAGGCAGAGGTTGCAGTGAGCTGAGATCATGCCACTACACTCCAGTCTGGGCAACAGAGGGAGACTCTGTCTCAAAAAAATTAAAAAAAAAAAAAAAAAGAAAGAAAAGAAGAAAAAATTAAACAGTATGTTTCAAGAAAAGCTAAATATAAAAACAGAATATATTTAAAAATTTTAAACCAAGGGTAAAAACAAAATTTCTAACATCTTCAAAAGGAAAATTTTCTGAATAACGTTTGTTCAAAGATGGAACAAAACAAAAATTAAAGACTTTCAAAAATACTAAAAATGGAAACATGCACATCAAGGTTTGTGTATGTGATCTAAGATCTACTTATCACAAATTCATGGTTTTTAAATAGTCTCTCCATTTAAACAGACACAATAGAAATCAAAGTAGCATGCAGTCCATGTAGAAAGTCTATATTTTAAAAAAGAATGAAGATAATAAAGATAAACAGAGAAATAATTGACTGAGACAACAGGAAATGTAGAATTGATAAATCCATAAGAATTCTTTTTTAAAATGTCAATACAAATCAAACATATTACTTTTCATAAAAATATGCAAAATCTACAGGAACCAAACTATAAAAGTGCATTGGATGCAGAAAAGATGTCTTCAGCAGACCATATTCTTCAATGTAAAAAATGAATATCCAAAGCTATGAGTTCTTTTGAAAGTAATTTCGGCCGGGCGCGGTGGCTCAAGCCTGTAATCCCAGCACTTTGGGAGGCCAAGACGGGCGGATCTCGAGGTCAGGAGTTCGAGACCATCCTGGCTAACACGGTGAAACCCCGTCTCTACTAAAAAATACAAAAAACTAGCCGGGCGAGGAGGCGGCCGCCTGTAGTCCCGGCTACTCGGGAGGCTGAGGCAGGAGAATGGCGTAAATCCGGGAGGCGGAGCTTGCAGTGAGCTGAGATCCGGCCACTGCACTCCAGCCTGGGCGACACAGCGAGACTCCGTCTCAAAAAAAAAAAAAAAAAAAAGAAAGAAAGTAATTTCACTGTTGTTGTCGCTGTTTAATTTTCTTAATTACTTTGGTGAAGACAGTGAGGAGACATAAAAACTTGGCAGTTTTGTAAGGAGGTGAGAAAGAGATGAAAGTGCACTAAATGGCATCTCCTTTTACAACATGCTAACTAATACGCTCCAAATAACTAACATGTTTACCATTTAATATTGAACTATTCTCAGAATAAAGTCAAACTTTCTAAGTACAATAGAAAAAATACACATTCAATTTTATAATAAAAATAAAATTTTAAATATACAATTAGAGATAATATTTGAAAAATATGTACCATGAAATATATACTGAATATATACTAAATATATAAGTAGTTCTTGTAAATCAAAAGGAAAAATAGGAATATCCCAGTTTCCACATAAGCATTTATATGTACTTGTGTGTATATTTGTAATAAATATATAGATAAATGTTCAACCACACAGGCAATCAAAAACTATCAGTTTAAAAAGTAATAAGGGTTTAAGTTCTGCCTATGTAATTAATGGAGGTAAAATTGACAAACCTTTTGGAGACAAACTGAAATGTAAAACCAAGGCCCTAAAATACATACACACTTTGTCTCCATAATTTAACTTATTGTATTTAAACCTAAAGGACGCTGAAGATGTGCACAAATACGTATTTATACAGTTTTCTACATTTAAATTATTTATATAATATGTATAATGTATATTGATGTACAATATAAATTTAAGCAACAATTTATATTTCCCTTATGGAGCAGTTCTATGACAGGACATTAAATAATCATTACAAATCATACTGTAGGGAGCCATTTGTGAAGGATGTTAAAATATACGTGATACACGGTGAAAAATAAGGTTACAAAATGAAGCATAGTGTAATTTTCAATAAAGCATTTAGATTCCTATATAGAATATGCAGCACTATTAATACATGAACTATATAAGGCTTTGACAACAGTGCCTTATTCAACATGATAGATAAGCCATCCTGTGGTACTGATTGTGGAAGGTGGTAGGTAGATGAATACCGCCCTGCTTCCCACATGGCCATTGAATGGTGTATAAGAAATCTAAAAGATTATATACATCCCATTGAAGACTTACAGAAGTCCTGAAAATGCCAATTTTTTGGTAGAAGTATATGATCAGGACCAAGCAACCCCCAAGTGCAGGCACTTCAAAGATCGGATGCAAGGAAGTACCAATAGAGATGCCAGAATATCACTCAAAAGCCAGATGAAGCTAATGGCATCTCCATGATTATCAGTCATCCCATAATAGAAATCCCTAGGCATCCAAAGGATACTGCAAGGAATCAAGAACCCCTTTGTTCCTGATGCTACGAAGAGACAGTAAGCCAATCTCATTTATCTATATAGTTTTAGGGGATAGGGAAGAAGGAAATTATAATTCTAAAGGACTGCTGATTTTTCTGAAAAGATAGAGTCATCCAAACTTTTTAAACCAAGCCTGAGGGGAAGCTAAATTTTAAATAGACTTTGATATTTAGATGGAAAGTAAGCTATTTAAACTAGAAGAAACCAAGGTACCACTAACTGGCAAGTCTAAATAGCCTAGGCTACTTGTAAGTGTTCGTGTATTCATTTTATTTTTCTGTGAAACAAGTTACTACTCTAAAGCCATCACCAAGAAATAACCATTGTTCATATGTTAGTATACTTCCTTCGAGTCTTTTTATGTATTAAATTAAAATATTTTTAACTGATTAGCAGCCTACAGTTTTATTTAACATTACATAAATAATCACAGATGTATGCATAATATAACTCAGATGTGCAGGAAAAATTAAGGATGATAACAGAGAGTGATGGTCACAGGAAACAAACCTCTTGTACCACAGCGAGGCTCATGAAGATGACAGTAGACATAGAAAATAAAAACAAGGCTGGGTGTGGTAGCTCACACCTGTAATCCCAGCACTTCGGGAGGCCGAGGCAGGCAGATCACCTGAGGTAGTGAGTTTGAGAACAGCCCGACCAACACGGAGAAACTCCATCTCTACTAAAAATACAAAATTAGCCGCACATGGTGGTGCACGCCTGTAATTCCAGCTACTCGGGAGGCTGAGGTAGGAGAACCACTTGAACCCAGGAGGCGAGGTTGCAGAGGTTGCAGTGAGCCAAGATCATGCCATTGCACCCCAGCCTGGGCAACAAGAGTGAAACTCCACCTCAAACAAAAAAAAAAAGAAAAAGAAAAAAGAAAAACAAAATTGCCTTTCTTGGTGTGGATTTGAAGTTATTTTATCTTTTCTCTTTCATAAATTTTCTATATTTTTACTATTTCGCATAGTGAGCATGTATTATTTTCATGGCAAAACCTCAATATATATTTTACGTATCTGTAACTGTGGCTGCAGGAGCAAAGAATGAGAAAATTACTAAGCCCCCATATGAGCCTTTCTTCACAGCAGTAAACAATTTGAGTGATATCTAACATTTCCTCCTTGTGAATTTTTTGGAACTAAACCATAATATTAAAAAAGTATAGTGTTACGAGAACACTTCACTGCCAATTCAAAAACTGCTATGTATCAAACTTGAACTCAGAAGGTGTTAATGCTCAGGCCAATCGAAGGGAGCTCCCAAAGGATTGAAAGTCTATCACAACTCTGAGATTTTGTGTATGTACCATCTCAAATTTAATAAAAACAGTTCATGTTGAGTCCAAATGTCACACTAACTGTGAGACTAAGAGACTAATAGCAAGTGTGTTTTTAGATGGCAGCTGCAGGCAAGACAGACCCTGTGTGCAAGTGATGGAAAAGTAGCTGCTGCGCCGTTACATCTTTGCCAACAACATTTCCATTCAATGTCAGGATTGGCTGCAAAGAATAACCTCCTCCATTCTGCTCTATTATACATATGTGTATGCTTTAGACAACTAAGCGAACAGTAGACATACATGATTTCTGCAAACAAGACTCACACGGACTTACGCTTTCAGGTATACACCAACTTTAGATGTATGAAAGTTAATAATATACTTTAATATTATGAGTGGGATTTCATTCTCGCTGATTTAAAAAAAAATTATGAAACCGCTAATAACACCTTGTTTTTAATACATAGTTTGACTATATATAGAGACATTTCTATATAATATTTTCTTAATAGTATTCCTTTGCTATTTGCCTTCACAAATCCACAGTAAAAAATTAAAAAATCTTTATCTGTGAGTTGAAAAAACTGATCTCAATCATAGGAGGCTTTTAAATTCTCCATTTTCCACTCCCTTGGAAAAGTAGAGACTCTTACGTAAGCAAATATTCAAATAATTGTCTAAACACTTCTATAGAGAGATGGCAACACACCAACTCACAACTGTTTACTCTGTTCATCAGCTTATACATAAATGTTTCAAATTGGGATAAAAAAGAGGTAAAGGGTCAATTTATTATACAAAAGTATAGGATTTTTAAAATCCTGACTTCATGGAAGTCAAGGATTCACTATGGTTGCAAATTCATCATCTTGGTAATTAAAGACAGGCCTGCTTTTGTCAATAAAGTTTTATTGAAACAGCTACAATTAATCATGCAAATATTGTCTATGAGTGCTTCTGTATTACAATGGCAGAGCTAAGTAGTAAGGACAGAGATCATATGCCTTGCAAAGACAAAAATATTTACTATCTTGCCCTTTAAGTAAAAGTTTTTGCTTACCCCTCAGGTAGGGCATGAATGAGTTAATATTGTATTTACTAATATTTTGTTAAAAATAATATATTTTACATATATATTTACTGTGTTTTACTGTGCTTAGCTTTATTGCTCTTTACAGATACTGTGTTTTTTTGTTTGTTTTTACAAATTGAAGATTGGTGGCAATCCTTCGTGAAGGTCTACCAGCTCCATTTTTCCAACAGCATGTGCTTACTTCCTGTTTCTGTGTCACATTTTAGAATTGTTGCAGTGTTTTCAATGTTTTCATTATTATATCAGTCATGGTGACCTGTGATCAGTGGTCTTTGATATTACTATTGTAATTGTTTTGGGGTGCCATGAACCACACCCAGAAGACGGTTAACTTAGTCAATAAATGTTGTGTGTTCAGACTGCTCCAACTGGTCACACATTCCACCATCTCCCTCCCTCTTCTCCTTGGGCCTCACTATTTCATGAAACACAAAAATACAAAAGTTAGGCCAATCTATAACCCTGCAATGGCCTCTCAGTGTTCATGAAAAAGAGTTACATGTCTCACACTTTAGATCAAAAGCTAGAAATGATTAAGCTAAGTGAGGAAGATATGTCAAAAGTCAAGAAAGGCTGAAAGTTAGGCCTCTTGTGCCAAACAGCCAAGTTGTGAATGCAAATAAAAAGCTTTTGAAGGAAATTAAAATTGCTACTCCAGCGAATACACGAATAATAAGAAAGCAAAACAGCCTTATTGCTGATGTGGAGAAAGTTACAGTTTTCTGGATAGATCAAACCAGCCACAACATTCCCTTAAGCCAAATTCTAATCCAGAGCAAAGTCCAAAGAGAGTTACTTCAATTCTATAAAGGCTGAGAGAGGTGAGTAAGCCAATGAAGAGAATTTGAAGCTGACAGACATTGGTTCACAAAGTTTAAGGAAAGAAGCTCTCTTCATAACATAAAAGTACAAGGTGAAGCAGCAAGCGCTGATGGAGGATCTGCAGCAACTTATCCAGAAGATTTAGCTAAGATCATTGATGGCGGTGGCTATCACTGATGAATGTGGTCTGGAACTGAATGCACAATACTTCTCAGGTATGCCTGTGTGTGTGTGTGTGTGTGTGTGTGTGTGTGTACTCCCACAGGTCCTATACAGAACAATAAATCAAAGGGACTTAGACACAGTTTGTATCTGCTACTCATTGGTTTACTACTCTTCACCAAAAAATGTTACAACTTAGTTAATATTTATGTTAAAATTTCAGATAATAGTTATTTAGTTTCCTTAGCAATGCAAATGACTATAATACAAGGTTTCTCAGGCAATACTTTTGTCTTTATGGATTTAAAAAAAAAAACAAGCAAAATTTTTGCTTAGTGGTTCTTCCAGTTTGGATTTCCAAGCATGTAAATGAATGGTCTGCACTCTTTGCAACTATTGAAATGTAATGGTACTAAGGCACCTGTCATTTTCATTAAACAAGGCAAGAGTCTATCTGAATTGTGGGACTGGGAGGGAAGTTGGTACAAATAAAACACTTTCTGGGATCTGAGTAAAGGTAGTGGAAGAGCAGCTGAGAAAAAACCTCAGAGTAAAGCTTCCCCTGGAGATTACACGAAGAAGAATGCCTCGAATTCTTTTATAGGACAATTTCCCATTCTTAACATGCCTAATTTTTACATTATGGTACATTAATTTTATATCATCATATAATTTAATTTTTGTACTATATTACAAATATAATTCTTAAACTATTTTCTCAGTTGGATAGGATATATCTTCAAGTAGGATTTTCAAGAATGTTTTGTGTATAATGGTTTCTGAGTTCTTGTATATGTCAGTACATCTCGCTTCATCCATAAAAAATTTATAACCTAACCCTATATAATAATGTAAAGCCACAGCCTTTTTCTCTCAGAAATCAGTAGATACTGTTCCATCGGGTTCTACAGGGAAGTATAATGCTAGCCTGATTTTAGCATGTAAAAGTAAAAACAAAACTGTAGACTCAGTAATTTTTTTAATGCTTTTTGTCAAGTTTTTTGCACTAACTGTTCTTCTCCAAGAACACTTAAAATTATTTAGTAATGTCCAGCTCTTTGTCTTGCACATCTAACATCTTCTCTCTCATCCATCTGAACCTTTTTTTCAACTTTCGTTAGCATTTAGGAAGAGCTTATTGTGTTTGTCTTCCACATTACAGACATGATGTCTTAGTGTTAAATCTTTTCTGCTGGCTCTGTGGATTTAATGTGGACACTGCATTTTAAAATTTCATTATTTAGTGCATTACACTTTTCTTCATGACCTTTTTTCTTTAGATGGTTCCCTTTGTATAGATTTCTTATTCTGTTTTACAGTAATTATATCTTCTTACACTCCACTGAGACAGCTGGCCAATTTTCCTACAAGCTTTTCCTATTTCCCCTTTGAGTCTCCAGGATGAATTTTGAAAATCTCCTTTTCAATATAAAATTTAAAACATTCATTGTTGAATTTCTAAATAAATTCTAATGATAGGAGATTTATACAGAAAAGGTATTGGAGAAAGGCAAAAGTATACAGCCTGGCCATCACAGACCCTGGTGAGTTTTTGGAATCTATCAGGTTTCTATATCTTTTGTTTTTGTAGAATTAAAATGTAATTTTCTTCTCTGAACAATTCCAGTTTCTAATTTTGTCTCTGGCAATGGAGCTTCATATTGGGAGGCGGTGTTTATTCATCTTTCCCAAAACTGCCCACCAGCCCCTTCTATGTGTTAGCAAATGTTTTGCTGTGAAGCATATGGAAATAACAAAAGAGATACAGAGAAAGTCATAAAGAGAATAGGGTAGGTGGATAATACTTTGATGTGTTAAAATAACAACAGTAATGACAGTGGCTATGACTACCAAAATTCAATAGCTTATTAGTTTCTTTCTCCTAATTCCCTACTCGTTCTTTCTCCCTTGATTTGCTATCAATGAATGCAGAGAGAAGGATATTAGTGAGAATAGAAGTGGACTTTGAAGATAGCACTGTGGAGGACTCAAAAGTAGCAGACAAGCATTAGAAAGACAGCTGCTCATCCTTTAAGAGGTTTCTAAACTGAAGACAAAAGACAGGGTCACAAGACGATTTTCAAATTCAAATAGGATTACTCTTTCTTTTCCTAGCTTGTTGAATTTTTTTAATGAAGTGGTGTTAATGATCCATCAACTAAGATTTTCAACTCAAAAATATTAGGCTAAAATTGGTTATTATGTTAAATACTATATATAGTATAATAATAAATGCTATGTTAATGAATATAAGTTAATGAATTTCAGTGTTTTATGACATGTCTTATTTATTTATTTATTTATTTATTTATTTATTTGAGACGGAGTCTCACCCTGTCGCCCAGGCTGGAGTGCAGTGGTGTGATCTCAGCTCACTGCAAGCTCCGCCTCCTGGGTTCACGCCATTCTCCCACCTCAGCCTCCTGAGTAGCTGGGACTACAGGTGCCCGCCGCCACACCTGGTAATTTTGTTTCTGTATTTTTAGTAGAGACGAGGTTTCACCACGTTAGCCAGGATGGTCTCAATCTCTTAACCTAGTGATCTGCCTGCCTCGGCCTCCCAAAGTGCTGGGATTACAGGCGTGAGCCACCACGCCCGGCCGACATGTCATTATTTTATATTGTCTATGTCTTCAAAGACATTTTATTTCATTTATCTTATGTTTTATTGCTATATCATAGTTGTATATATTTTGGGGGTACATGTGATATTTTGATACTTGTATATGATGTGTAGGTCAGAGTAACTAGGATATTCATCACCTCAAAAATTTATCTTTTCTTTGTGTGGTGAACATTACAATTCTTCTAAGTATTTGGAATTACAGAATAAATTATTGTTAACTGTAATTAGAAATTTAGTTTTGGCTACATTAGATGTAGCTATTCTGGAGCCATTTAAAGGGTAAGCCCTAGTTCTAAATTCTTAAGTCTGCTTCATGTGGCAACTCTTCTTCTATGTTTCTCAGGTCCTGCCTGTAATCTCATGCTTGTCTACTGAGAGTCTTTCCTTATTCTGCATAACTCCTGTGAGGACTAGCTACCGTCTTCAACCCCTCAGGATAAAAAGGTGATCATTACATGGCTCTAGTAGGAGTGATTCTTGGTGTCCAGTGGTCTAGAATGCAATCATGTTGGGGATAATGACTTCTAAAATCCAAACTCCTTGTGCTTCTACTGTAATATATAAGCTTGCTTTATGCTTCCAGGTAATGTGTTTTGTCTATTGCCTACTGTCACTATGTCTGTTAGGTAGGGATAATGTTGAAAACCCATTTCAGAATAACTTGGCTGCTACTTCTTGCAGTTGGCTCTTACGTAGTGCGCTTAGATTCCTGAGCATGCCATAGCTTCTCTTTGCCTGAGTCAATACGTGTTGTCTGATTTCTCTGGCTTTATGATCCTCACTCTGCTACTCTCAAATATTCACCTTTCTGTCTCATTTTTAGTGTTTATTTCCCTAGATGCAGATCACATTTTAATAATCCAGTTCCCTAATTTTCCTGAAATTGGGGTTCTGTTTTCGTATTCATGCAGTCATGCCTACCCTAACCAATTTTGTTAATAGTTGCCAATTAGACCTGCCCTGTCTATGGTGTCCTCACTGGCTTAGGTTAATATGGAATCCCTGGGGACTTCAGAGTCTACCAAAAGAGTACAGTACTATTAAATAAATATGTGCACTAATGTGAGCATAAGGCAGGAACCCAAATGCTAGAAATTTCACACTCTGCTGTAGATTTCAGCAATTATAGAGTGTTAACTTTTTAAAAGTTGCTAATTTAATGAGATTTAGAACCTTAACAGGATTTTATATAATGTAGCATTCAGCATTTTTAATGTTATTACAGGTTTGTTTAAAAGGCAGAGAAACAAATTGATTAGTCATGGTCCAGAGATACTCTTAACAAGCAATAAGCTCTCAAATCCCTCTACCTTATTATAGCAACTGATTTAATTTTGTTGTACAATACTGTCTATTAGCATAGCATGTTTTATTCAGTCATCTCCAGTCGTTTTTAGACTAATAAATTTCTGAAAGCCTTACTACAAACGAGAAGTCCAAAGGTGAGTCAAATAGGAATTATTTCCAGAAACAGCAACCATAAGCAGTTGAGGAAAAGACACAAGAATTATTACAAGATCAAAGCTCAAATTATTGGCTAGATACCAAGGTATCCAAGAAATATAGCTCAAACCACAAATGAAAGTAACATATGTAATGTTAAATTTTCTAGTAGCCATATTTTAAAAGTTTAAATAAAAAAAGCAGATGAGGTTAACTTTAGTAATATATTTTATAAAACCTCAATATATCCAAGTTAACATTTTGTTATTAAATCATCTGCAAGCGTGTGCTAAGAATTAAAGATCTGGTGTGTATCTTACAGTGATAGAACATTTCATTTTGGATTAGTCATATCTCAAGTAATTGATAGTTACATAGGACTAGTGGCCACCATAGTATACAGTTCAGGTCTAGATTTTTACGTCATCATTATGCCTTTAGAAAAAATATTCTAGAAAAAAAATAATAATTGATAAGTATGTGAGGTAATGAAAATGTTAACTGGGTTCGATTTAGCTATTTCACAACACATACATATTTCAAAACGTTGCACAGATTATATATAATTTGTCAATTAAAAATTTTAAATGATATAAAATAATTAATATGAGAGACAACAGTTATTTTCTCTTACCTGCACAAATCTTCTTTAATGTGAAGGGAAATCAATTCCTTAGGAATATGAAAGGAAAGAATGCTCTCTGACATTTGCTCTCGAATTCGCATCCACTTATTGTCAGATGTGGGAAATCTATACAATTTACATACTGGGTTCTTTAACACTGGAAAATAAAGAAAAAATCATACTTAAATTCTAAGCAAACGCATGTCAGGCGAAGCCCAATTAACAAAACCATTAGTCAAGGTAACACTTTTGTTATTCATTTGATCCAAAATTTATTTTTAATCAAAATCCATTAGCGTATCTGAATTTCTAAGAATTTTATTTTGGCTTTTTTTTCAGTAGCTTCTGAGACATATAATCTTTGTTAAATTAAAAGAAAAAATATACATCAGACTCCAAATCATAAATGTGGCTACTGTGGCTTTCTAATTTATTACCTATTGACTCTTGTCTTCTTCTAAAGTTTTATAAAGTGTATGTGTCTACAAATATACATTAAAGCATAAATATGTACACCTAATATACACTTTGAACAAATATATTTCTGAATTTCTTCTGATCACTTTTAGTCAACTTTACCTATTTACGTAGTAGGTCACAAACTTATATGTTATTTTAGGAGTTACAAAATGTCTTACTAAATGTTATTTCTTACATGTCAGAAAGGTTCACTCTTTTGTCTTAAAATCTGTTAAAATTCAAATACCAAGCATACTTTAGTATCAATGAGTCAATAACACACTTTCCTGAAACCACGTATTATCAGAAGCAAGGCAGAGGGACTGTGAAGAAACCGTATTTAGTATGTAGGGGAAAGTAACAAAGTCATGTAACCAAGAATTTTTTTAAAAGATTCAGAAAAAGCATATAGGATTAGATATTATGATAACATTCGATACTTATTAGTGAAGCCAGTACTCACACCACACTTTCAAACCATTGGGGGAGAATTTCATTTCCATTGCTCTTCAGCAATGAATGCCTATGTCACACTTACTTACACACCAAAGCTTAGCGGGCAATAAAATATCAAGTCAGTCACCAGTCAAGAATCTATGATTAGTTGACTTCAGTTTAAATAAAGCTAATTAAAAACATTATTTGATATTGAAGCAGAAGGCTTTAAATAATATTGAACATGGTATGTGGGCTAGATCTCCTCAATGTACAGGGAAAAATTCTTTTCAAAATTTTACAGTTTGTAAGAACACCGTATTTCATTCGCTACTTGGGTAAACATACATATTTTTGAACACTGAAATGAGGATCTATTCATCCATTCCTCTGCAATCATCCATTCTCAAAGGTACACTCGGGACATTATCATTATCAAAACTAGTACCATAATGGAAACTTTGATTTCGAACATCCCGTTCTTCAACCACCAGATTCAAAACTTCTAGTACACTTACAATACCTCCTGCCAAGAATTAGAGTGCTCACTTTTCAACAGCACCAACAGAAGCCAGAAGAAAGTACACTATTTCTAGCATGTTGAGAGAAAATACTGCATTTTAAAATCTAGAGTGGTATGCCCCTAAAGATTATCTTTTGAATATAAGCACAATATTTAAATGTTGTCAATTTGGTTCTTTACAGAATACATACTTAGAGTTTATTATCTTTACTTTCTTTTTCCTGAAATATAAGGACTTACAGCCGATTAAGAAAAGAAAAAGTTTTATTCATTTGTGAAGTGACAGTGTTTCAAAGATATAAGAATTTGATTACTCCTTCTATTACAGTATCTCTGGAATAGGAAGAGAAAAAATATGTACTAAATTCGTTATGGTGTCCATATACCAAATATGGGATCTCATGAATTCCCAATATACCTAACATGGTTAGGAATATGCATGCATCATTTTATGGTAAGACAAACTTCAGTCCTTAAAATGGCCAAATTGTTTCTTATTTAGCAACATATATAAATATTTAGTTATTTGGTTTATCTAGACTCAGTATAAGTGCTATTTTTTAACCTCTTTTTTTTTTCATGATTACACAGAACTTTTGTATCGCCTAAAGCATGGTTAAAAATCCTTGGATTTTGCTTGCCTTTTATATATACATCAATAATAATTTTTTAGAAAAGTTGTATTTTTAATTATGTCACAAAATATAAAAGTCTTCATTTTCTCTGTTGATCTCAAAACAAATCCTTCTACTTTTAGTTTACTGTTTTCTCATATATATATATATATATATATATATATTTATTTATTTATTTTTATTTTTATTTTTTTATTTTGAGACAGGATCTCACTCCGTCACCAAGGTTGGAGCTTAAGTGTGAGCTCAGTGATCTTCCTGTCTCATCCTCCCAAGTAGCTGGGACTACAGGAGCATGGTAATTTTTTTTTTTTTTTTTTTTTTTTTGTGAAGACAGAGTTTCACCATTATTACCCAGGCTGGTCTTAAACTCCTGGACTCAAGCTATCCCCCCATTTCGGCCTCTCAAAGTGCTGAGATTACAGGTGCAAGCCACCACACCTGGCCCTATTGTTTCCATTCTAATACTCTTCAATGCACTCTGAATATAAACCTTTGTTGAAATAGATTAAGCAGAAATCAAGGGTGGTTTGATTAATGAACTCCAGAACTCTCCTGTAACTACCAGGTACACAGCATCCAAGGACTCTCTGGGAATGTTGCTATTTATAAAGAAAATACTTGGAACAATTTAAAACCCAGGCACTTTAGTCATGCAAAAAATTGCCAGTGTGGTTGCCTATTTAAATTTTGTGGTATAGGTTCTGATCCTTTGAGACTCATAGGTCTCCAAACATTAGTAGTAAATTGCATATCTTTATCATTATCTCAATGTAGGTATAATGGAATCTACTTTGCAACCCAGTTTGACCCAGCAGTGTTGCTTATTAAACACCTATCATGTCTGAAGCAAGTATCATAAAATGCAGTATATGTATGTATCATATGTATCCTATGTATCATAAAATGCAGTATAACACAGTATTATTTTTAAGATGAATAAATTGGGTCTGAACTTTAAATACCATGCAAATTTGTTGCACTGGTTACACAAAGAGCAAATAAAACGTTCTCAACTCAAAATTCTTGATGGTCTGATGGCGGGGAGGTTTTGCTATCGTCACATAAAAGAAAGGCATGGTACTCATGTGTCCAGTATTGAACAATGGGACACAAAAGATGAATGTTTTGTCAACTTAGAAAAAAAGATTATTCTCTATAGCATACACACTCTGTTCACACACACTCCAGCTGTGTAAATAAGCAAATGACTGTGAATGACTTTCATCTCTGGCTCTCCACTGGTGGCAAGTATTTATTCATGCAGGAGATGACTTGCTGTCCATACAATAGGCTTATCTCAATAACAGTAACTATGTAATACCTATTATAAGCTCTTTTTAAAGAGAGCCCTGTGTGTATTCTCATCTTCATTTTTTCACAATTGCCATACAATTGCTAAAAATACCCTGTGACCGATTAAATCAAAAGAAAAGTAGTTGAGATATTTTAGACCATATCATTGTATTGTGATAACAATGTGAGTAAAGTTCTGAACTAGTCCAGATCTTGATTGACACATTCCTCTTGAGGTCCACCCCTTGAGATCTACCCCTTGAGATGAACACATAGAAGGAAAGTAAATGGCAGATTTTTCTTTCCTTTGAAATTGCAGCACAACTCAAATTTCTATATTGTTTCTCCCAGACTGTAATAGGGACATTGAACAAGGTAGCATGCCACCTGCTTTTTCATGGGATTCAGTAATTGTGAAAGCCAAACTGCTGCAGTTCTAAATTATCCAAAGTAAGGATGCTGAGGAAATGTTCAACAAAGCCAACATGGATAAAAAAGACTGCTGCTCAAGTAACTTTGGAGCAGAGAAGATAAACCAAAGAGATACCATAGAGATGGCCTTCTCTCTGCTGTTTCTGTAAACAAAGCTATGCTAGCAATATCAGTGGGTTCACTGGACAAGAAATTTTGGAAATACAGATTCAGGGTCCAGGGGATAATCAAAAAGCTCAAACATTTATTTCACCAGGTTATCGTTTATATGTTTCTCCAGAGGAAGCTAATCTGCGATTATCTTCACATACTTTCTTGCTTCCAGTACATGATAGAAGCAGCATATTTCAATGAATCTAACTTGATTGGCTTCAGGCCATACAGATTCATTATTGTACTACACTGCAGATTCTTGTAGAGAATCTATTCATTCCATAGTTTTAATTATGTAGTTGTTTAATTAATTATTCAGCTAAATGTACCTATATTGCCTATTCTCCAAAAGCTACATTATACTTTCTAAGGATAAGTCTGTAATCCAATTAGATACTGACACATTCTCATTTGTATTTGAAAATATCTTAGACTTAAACACATAATAAATGAACGTTGGCTCTTTTAAAGATTGGATGAGCACTGAGAAACCTAAACAGAAATTACAAAAACACTATCCTTAGCATGGCTTCAGAAAAGTGAGGGTAAGAAAAACCTGAGAGCAACTCAGAAAATACAGCAAACAGATACCCTGAATCCAGCCAAACTCACGAGCTCTTGGCCAAAAATAAGAAAAACTATTACAGATGTCGTAATAAAACACACATGCATTATTTATCTACAGTTGGTGACAACTGAATTTCACCTGTAGAATTTGGATTTTAGATCCTGGGTGGTTAGAAAAAGGACTGTCCTTAGGTCTGTTCATTGTGCTTCAGTGAGTGAAGGATACTATTTGTAAAGCTAGAAGCTAGCTCCTATGTCGTGCTGAGAAAACCAGACAACCTGTACTCTACTGCACTCATCAAGTTGTTTCTTGCCAGTATGCCTCTGGTCAAGGCATTCCATGCAAATCACAGGAACTCCCCACTTTCCTAACCATATGTAATCATCCTATAAACTTAGCTCAGCTATCGCCTCCTCCAGGAAGCCTTCTTCAGCTTATACTACCTCCCTCCCTATGTAGATGTCTCTCCTTTTTACATCACACCGCCATTTCTATCATGGATCTTACCGACTGTACTACAGTAGTCTGTTTAGTAGTCTATGTCTCCTGCGGGAATATGAGCTTTGTGTGTGTTGGGGGGAGAGTGGTGGAGAGAGCTGTGTAGTTTTTCTGGTTCTCTTTTTTTCCTCCTGCACTTACCATAATGCCCAGTAAATAAAACATACAGAAATGAGTCTTAGATCTTACGACTCAGATGTTTCTCGTCATTACTCTCCCCATGAAGAGAGCAGGTAGGACACCACTAATTGTGGAAATTGAGAGGGGAAAATGCAAGAAGGAAGAGTATAATTAAAAGCCCCAATGCAAGAGAGAGCACAGGGACCAGAATCAGGGAAAAGATTAACCATAACTGAAAGATCCCTTCATGTTCTTCCACAAAATGTAAACTTTTTGACTATTATCACTTTCTTGCCCATATTGGTTTTCTTCTCGTTTACCTAGAGGAAGAGGAGGAGATAAATGGACTTACAAAGATAGTTGAAGCATTTAAAGTCGTCTAAGAGATGGTCCTATTCATTATTAGATAGCGAAGTTTACCCTTCCCTTTGAAGCTACTTAACATCTTAAGTTAAATATTGTATTAGCACACAGTAATGAAAATATATGGAAATTTCAAAAGAGCAAAGCCAGTGGATTGCAACACATTTGTTAAAACAGCAAAGGGCAAATAAATCTAGGGAGGAAGTAAAAAGGATCAAGGGCCAATGTTATAAACCAAGATGGCCCCAAATTTTACATACCAGAGACTTACAACCACTGAGGCAAAACCCATTTAAATCACACGGAGAAAATATATTTTGTTAATATAAAATGAATATCATCTGATATTCAACAAGGTAGTGAATTTAGTAACGCATGAATGAAAGGAAAAACAAGGAAAAACTTGGCATTTGCTTTTGGCTGGAATTCATCAGGACTCAAAATGAGTACGGTAGGGACTAGTTTTGACTATCTTAAAATATTCTGAATCATGCATTGCTTTGGATGGGGGTGGTAATGAGGAGAAAGTTATCTCAATATTTAGCTTAATTGTGTGGTATTGTGAAAGTCAATTAAAATCTATGGTGCTACATGAAGTAGACCAAACTTTATTATTATTGTTATTATTATACTCTTAAGTTCTGGGATACATGTGTAGAACATGCAGGTTTGATACATAGGTATATACGTTCCATGGTGGTTTGGTGCACCCATCAACACATCATTTATATTAGGTATTTCTCCTAATGCTATCCTTCCCCTAGACCCCACCCACTGACAGGTCCCAGTGTGTGATGTTCCCCTCCCTGTGTCCATGTGTTCTCATTGTTCAACTCCCACTTATGAGTGAGAACATGTGGTGTTTGGTTTTCCGTTCCTGTGTTAGTTTGCTGAGAATGATAGTTTCCAATTTCATCTATGTCCCTGCAAAGGACATTAACTCATCCTTTTTTATGGCTGCATAGTATTCCATGGTGTATATATGCTCCCCCACTTTTTTTTTTTTTTTTTTTTTTTTTTTTTTTTTTTTTTGAGACGGACTCTCACTCTCTCTCCTAGTCTGGAGTGCTGTGGTGCAATCTCGGCTCACTGCAAGCTCTGCCTACTGGGTTCATGCCTCAGTCTCCCAAGTAGCTAGGACTACAGGCGCCCACCACCATGCCTGGCTAATTTTTTTGTTGTTGTTGTATTCTTAGTAGAGACAGTGTTTCACCATGTTAGCCAGGATGGTCTTGATCTCCTGACCTTGTGATCCACCCGCCTTGGCCTCCCATAGTGCTAGGATTACAGGTCTGAGCCACCGCACCCAGCCCGCATTTTCTTTATCCAGTCTATCACTGATTGGCATTTGGGTTGATTCCAAATCTTTGCTATTGTGAACAGTAAACATACACGTGCATGTGTCTTTATAGTAGAATGATTTATAATTCTTTGGATATATACTCAGTAATGGGATTGCTGGATCATATTTCTGTGGGCCACATAAATGTCTTCTTTTCAGAAGTGTCTGTTCATATCTTTCACCCACTTTTGGATGGGTTTTTTTTCTTGCAAATTTGTTTAAGTTCCTTGTAGATTCTGGATAGTAGCCCTTTGTCAGATGAATAAATTGCAAAAATTGTCTCCCATTCTTTAGGTTGCCTGTTCACTCTGATGATAGTTTCTTTTGTGTGCAGAAGTTCTTTAATTTAATTGGATCCCATTTGTCAATTTTGGCTTTGATTGTCATTGCTTTTGGTGTTTTGGTCATGAAGTCTTTGTCCATGCCTATGTCCTGAATGGTATTGCCTAGATTTTCTTCCAGGGTTTTTATGGTTTTAGGTCTTATGTTTAAGTCTTTAATTCATCTTGAGTTAATTTTTGAATAAATTGTAAGGAAAAGGTCCAGTTTCAGTTTTCTACATGTGGCTAGCCAGTTTTTCCAACACCATTTATTAAATAGGGAATCCTTGCCCCATTGCCAGTATTTTACTGAGGATTTTTGCATCGATGTTCATCAGGGATATTGGCCTGAAATTTTCTTTTTTTGTTGTGTCTCTGCCAGGTTTTTGTATCAGGATGATGCTGGCCTCATAAAATGAGTTATGGAGGAGTCCCTCTTTTTCTATTGTTTGGAATCATTTCAGAAGGAATGGTACCTGCTCCTCTTTGCTTGTTTGTGTCAGGTTTGTCAAAGATCAGATGGTTCTAGACGTGTGGCATTATTTTTGAGGCCTCTGTTCTATTCCAATATGTGTGTGTGTGTGTGTGTGTGTGTTTGTGTGTGTGTGTCTGTTTTGATACTGGTACCATGCTGTTTTGATTACTGTAGCCTTAGAGTATAGTTTGAAGTCAGGTAATGTGATCCTCCAGCTTTGTTCTTTTAGCTTAGGATTGCCTTTGCTATATGGGCTATTTTTTTGTTGTTCCATATGAAACTTAAAGTAGTTTTTTCTATTTCTGTGAAGAAAGTCAATGGTAACTTGATGGGGATAGCATTGAATCTACAAATTACTTTGGGCAGTATAGCCACTTTCATGATATTAATTCTTCCTATTCATGAACATAGAATGTTTTTCCATTTGTTTGTGTCATTTCTTATTTCCTCTCAACAGTGGTTTGTAGTTCTCCTTCCAGAGGTCCTTCACATCCCTTGTAAGTTGTATTCCTAGGTATTTATTCTCTTTGTAGCAATTGTGAATAGGAGTGATTTGTGAATCACTCATGATTTGGCTCTCTATTATTGGTGTATAGGAATGCTTGTGATTTTTGCACATTGATTTTGTATTCTGAGACTTTGCTGAAGTTGCTTATCAGCTTAAGGAGATTTTGGGCTAAGACGATGGGGTTTTCTAAATATATAATCATGTCATCTGCAAACAGAGATAATTCGACTTCCTCTCTTCCTATTTGAACACCCTTTATTTCTTTCTCTTGCCTGATTGTCCTGGCCAGAAATTCCAATACTATGTTGAATAAGAGTAGTGAGAAAAGGCATCCTTGACTTGTGCTGGTTTTCAAAGGGAATGCTTCCAGCTTTTGCACATTCAGTATGATATTGACTGTGGGTTTGTCATAAATAGCTCTTATTATTTTGAAATACATTCCATCAATACCTACTTTATTGAGAGTTTTTAGCATGAAGGGGTGAATTTTATTGAAGGCCTTTTCTGCATCTATTGTGATAATCATGTGGTTTTGTCATTGGTTCTGTTTATGTAATGGATTATGTTTATTGATTTGCATATGTTGAACCAGACTTGCATCCCAGGGATGAAGCCGACTTGACTGTGGTGGATAAGCTTTTTGATGTGCTGCTGGATTCAGTTTGCCAGCATTTTATGGAGGAATTTCGCATGGATGTTCATCAGGGATATTGGCCTGAAATTTTCTTTTTCTGTTGTGTCTCTGCCAGGTTTTTGTATCAGGATGATGCTGGCCTCATAAAATGAGTTAGGGAGGATTCCCTCTTTTTCTATTGTTTAGAATAGTTTCAGAAGGAATGGTATCAGCTCCTCTTTGTACCTCTGGTAGAATTTGGCTATGAATCAGTCTGATCCTGGTCTTTTTTTGGTTGGTAGGCTACTAATTACTGCCTGAATTTCAAAACTTGTTATTGGTCTATTCAGGGATTCAACCCTTCTGGTTTAGTCTTGGGAGGGTGTATGTGCCCAGGTATTTATCCATTTCTTCTAGATTTTCTAGTTTATTTGCATAGAGGTATTTACAGTATTCTCTGATGGTAGTTTGTATTTCTGTGGGATCAGTGGTGATCTCCCTTTTATCATTTTTATTGTGTCTATTTGATTATTCTCTCTTTTGTTCTTTATTAGTCTGGCTAGTGGTCCATCTATTTGTTAATCTTTTCAAAAACACAGCTCCTGGATTCATTGATTTTGGGGAGGGTTTTTTGGCGTTTCGCTCTCCTTTAGTTAGAGGCAGTACAAAATTTTTAATAAGACTTAAGGAAAGTAGTAAATTATTTTATTCCAAACCTAAATAATTACATTTGAACATCTTTCTTAAAGAAAAAATAATAATTGAGTTTTCTGTTATCTGAAGCATAAATTCAGATAAGATACACCTGCTGTTTACCATTTAACAAGCATTATTGTATTCTTGTATGGAAGATCTCTGTGTTCTCCGGAAGGAAAGAAGGCATCACACCTCCTGCACCTGCCCTCCAGCCTCCTGTGCTCCCATCTGCTCTAGGCACCTTCCACTCCCAGGATATGTTTATATTGTACATCACCAGAATGATGCCTCACTGACTGCTGACCACCCCCATCCCAAGATCAGGTTAGCTCTCGGCATTTTTCCCTTTAAGTGGGTATCAGTGAACGGATTGCATTTATATCCAGACTCCAAGACTATCAATTTTTGAAGCTTTTTCCCCATGAGATTTAAGAAAGAAAAGCACCCTTTCCTCCCATTCCTTTCCCTCTCTCTGTCTCTAGCTCTTTGTCTCTGTGTTTCTCTCTATTTTATTTTATTTTATTTTATCTTATTTTATTTTGTTTTATTTTATTTTTTTGAGATGGAGTTTTGCTCTTGTTGCCCAGGCTGGAGTCCAACGGCATGATCTTGGTTCACTGCAAACCCCACCTCTTGGGTTTTCAAGCAATTCTCCTGCTTCAGCCTCCTGAGTAGCTGAGATTATAGGTGCCCACTACCACACCCAGCTAATTTTTTGTATTTTTAGTACAGACGGGGTTTCACCGTGTTGGCCAGACTGGTCTTGAACTTCTGACCTCAGGTGATCTGCCCACCTCTGCCTCCCAAAGAGCTGGGATTTCTCTCTCACTTTCTGTGTGTGTGTGTGTGTGTGTGTGTGTGTGTGTGTGTGTGTGTGTGTTTAGGTTTAGAAGTCACCATTCTTTAAAGGGCCATGTGGGGAAATCAACTCTCTTGCTTGGTTCTCTTGAAATCTCAGGGGCACATTCAGCAGGGCTAGAAATTTTTATTCCTTATAACGATTTTTTTTAACCAATAAATTATTCACCAAATTCTAACTGATTGGAGATTTCTAGACCAATGGGAGAGGGTACATGCTAAATAATGAAGAATTCAATTTATAACGTTTAAGTGCCCAGAGCTTGTTAACATAAAATGATATAGACTGCAAATAAAAAAGTAATGTTCCTTCCTCTTAAGTAGCTTACAATCTAGTATCTTCTTCAAAACAACAATAATAGGTGATTTAACCCTATTTGGTGAAAAAGGATCAAAGCTGTGAAGCAAGGAATACAAATACCAGTAAGTTCTCCATATAGGAAGGCGAACTGCACATATTTATGACTAATAGCAGCACAGTTTCCTCATTTTTGTTTGGATTCTAACTCCCACAGTCATGGAAATCATGGCTGTTACATATACAAAAATGCTGTATCAGATCTAATGCTTGCTGAGGCAGGGAGCTCACTGTAAATGGGACCAGAATGGGAAACTTTGTGACAGGGTCTACTAGATTCTTAGATTTGGCATGGGAATTTTAGGGTCCATGGGCTGAAGTACTCTGTAGAATTATACAATAATTTTACCAAAAAACAGAGAGAATTAAGGAATTTACAGAGAATTGTGTTTAAAACACTTTTTTTAATGTTCTATCACTGGTCAGACTTTTTAACTGTAAATAGTAACCCCTGAGAAAGAAAACTATAAATGCCAAATATTCCTCCATATAAAACTGATGAAAATGAATACTTTCATTAAGTGTTTCTAAAAAGGAGAACAATGTAAACGCTAACCTATGCTACATCAGCTTCAAACATTTGAGAGCCAAAAAGGAAGTAAAAAACTGCTTAGGTTAATTTGGTCATTTAAAAATAATTGAAAGGCAAAGAAGCTGAACTGTCTTTCAGGACCAAACTGCTGGTTGAAAAACTTAGGCTTTAAAACCATTTCTTCTGTCAGCCCATCCAGTGTTCTTGTATCAATACAGCAATTATTATTGCTGTGCTGCAGACAAGGTACCTCAGTCAGTGTGACTTAGGCACCAAACTCCATGACTGTGTGAAAGACCTACCATCTCCCCTTCTATACAGTCAAAACTCATTTCCCCTACTCCCCTTTCCACTCCACCTCCCATAGAAAATAATTTAAAGTTTTCTTAGTACTATTTTATTTAAATAAGCAAATAATTAGAGAAAAGTCTACTTTTTAACAACTTAATTTTATCAGTTATATAGTTAGAAAGTCAAACTAAGTAAGACCTTCACATGTCTATTACATACTGTGTCTTCTAGTGTGTGCCTTGTTTGTATTCCCATGTAATTAAGGTACTTATATATCTTTCTTATGGAATTATAAATTCTGCCCCACCTGTTCCTTATTCTCTCTCTCCTTCCATCCTAAATTCCCCATATTCCCAACATCCACATTCAATTTGCAAGGGCATGAAAAGGGTGAGGACTTTGGGGAAAGTGTTTTCCTTCTTAGTTTTACAACAGATAAGTGAACTTCCTGATTTATACCAAAATCTCTAGAGACGTAAATAGAATAGTGAGGAACTGATATAAGATATGACATTCTCTCCCACTCAGTAAGTACTTCATAACTCACTGGAGACTTGAAAAATCCATTTAAGACATTAATACAAAGACTTGAGAAGAATGTCAATAGATTACTTTGCCCACAGATTAAAGAAATACCACATGGGTATAGAATGGATTAATTCCAGAGTTGCTGAGTTTAGATAAATAAATAGAACAAAAGATTAAAGTTATACATATACATATTTTATATCTGCACAATGCACCTTTATATTTTGAACAGAAACATTTTATGAATAGCACTTAGTTGTCTTTTTATAAGGTTTTTAAAAATCCAGTCTTTATAACATTTGATTTTCATTTACTCTCATCTTCTCCTAATGTAAGATGACTCCAAGAAAATATCTGTGACAAATATCCTAGGTTCTGAGTGGTCCTCCAGGTTGACTGGACTAAAGACATTTAGAATTACCTTCAGAACTAAGTGGACTGTCACCACCAAACTGTCACCTCCATGAAAGGAGAAAAGCAATAATTAATCATCTTTCACTCCACAAAGTATATTTAAATTGCAGAATGCAGCTGCTCCCATCAATGTTATGTCAGTAGCTTTTGTCATATTACAGTTTATGTGTAACAAACAAATACCCTGGTAGTCTGGAAGAATTAGTATGGCTTCCAAGACTTATGCCTTACAGAATTTATGGCACAGCTATGGAGAGGTAATGATCTATTTTTCAATACGATCTCTCTGTCTCTTCTTCCATAAGTAATATGTTTGCTTGATTTTAAAGTAATGTTTCTCTTTCTCCTTGAAATTTTTACTTAACCAATAAGTATCACAAAATGTCACTTCTTTTTGTGTGTATAAAAAAGTTAGAGGGTTCACGTAATCATTAAAATGTGTCTTATTATAGTATAGATGGTTTTGATGATAACCTGAATCAAGCTGTATTTAAAATGAACTTAATATCCCACTCAAATTTATTTTTAAAAATTAACATTTAATGAATGAAATAAATTATGGTTTGTGAACATATTAAAGTAAAGAACTAAAGGTTTAGCCAACTTTCAGGTGAAAAACAAATATGAGGAGGACCCTTTGATAATACTTTAAATATTTTAAGAACACTAATAACTCAGGTGTTTTTTAGCATGTACGGTTGATTAATAGCTTTCTGGGTAGACCCTTCAAAACACTATTTAGTACATACCCCACAGTATTATATCTTTCATAAAAACTAAGAAAAATCCCATTTCATTTGGCTGTAGGTTGAGAAACACCTGTTCTTCCTTGGGTTAATTCTTCATTCTGTGAAAGTGGATTTGATGTTTTGAAACATATTTCTCAATTAAATTGCATTTTATTTATCTGTGTGTATAAACAGAGCCAAAGGGATGCCTCTCCTTCCCCATTCCCTATTGTTAGCTGCCTCCTGCAAGAGAAAACTGCTAATAATTTAGGGGTTCTGTATTTGTAAGCTGTTGATGTTCTGTATTATTCATTAACCTGATTATCATGCTATCTATGTCACTGCTTAAATGTACAACATGGCAGGGCTAGAAAAAAGAGTAAGGTATTTTACCGTGACACCAATTTGTTGATTAATGCCTTCTTAGTAATACCACAGCCTATTATGAGCAAAGGCCTTGGAATCAAAGTGGGTTTAAATTCTGGACCCATTGTTTACTGCATAGGTTATCTTGAAGACTTCCTCATTTGTGAAATATGGATAATGATAGTACCTTCCTCAGAGCACATGTCAGAGGATTATCTAAGACAAGGTATATAAGGTATTAGCATATTGTCTGTCACTACAGTAGTCATTATTTACTAATGGTCATTTAATTTACATTATCATTTAAAAATTGGGTCCATAATTTTACATATTCATATCACATATATTTTAACTGTACTATATGTCTCAATTTTATTCATAAATACATTTAATAGTCTAATACCTTGTAAAAATGCAAACACATTACTGTGAATAAAGCAATACACACATATATACCCAAGAATGTACAAATGTGATTATTAATTTTTCCTACTGAATCCATATATCTATTGTTTTAACAACTTTATGAGTTACATAATTAAGAAGTCAAACTAAACAAGAGCTTCACACTGTCTTCTAGTGTTTCTTGTTTGGGATAGTATATGATCCAGTAGCTAAAATAAATTTACAGTCATGTGTAGTTTAACAAGGAGATATGTTCTGAGAAATTAGTCATTAGGCAATTTCGTCATGGTGCAAAGACCACAGCATACATTTACAAATACCTAGGCGGCAGAGCCTACTACACACCTATGCTCCATGGTATCGCCTATTGCTCCTAGGTTACAATCTGTATAGTATGTTACTGTGTGTAAAACTTTAGGTAACTGTACCATAATGTTAAGTATTTATGTACCTAAACATATCTAAACATTGAAAAGATACAGTAAAAATATGGTATAAAAGATTAAAAATGGTACACCTGTAAAGGGCACTTGCCATGAATGAAGTCTGCAGTGCTAGAAGTTGCTCTGGATGAGTCAGTGAGTGTGTGGTGGGTGAATGTGAAGACCTAGAACATTACCATACTCTACCGTTGACTTGATAAACAGTGTACACGTAGGCTACAACATTTTAAAAATCTTTTCTTTCTTCAATAATAAATTAACCTAGGATTACTGTAACTTTTTTACTTTATAAACTTTTAAATTTTCTTAACTTTTTGACACTTTCATAATAACATTTAGCTGAAAACACAAATACATTGTACAGTTGTACAAAAGTATTTTTTCTTTCTTCCTTATTCTATAACTTTTTATTTTAATTTATTACTTTTTAATTTTTTATGTTAAAAACTGAGACAAAAACACACACATTAACCTAAGCCCACACAAGATCAGGATCACCAAGATGTCACTAGGCGATAGAAATATTTTAGCTGTGTTATAATCTCATAAGACCACTGTCATATATGTAGTTGTCATTGACCAAATGCCATTATGCAGCACATGATCATATTTGTTTTTTGTTTGTTTGTTTTTTGAGACGGAGTATCGCTCTGTCTCCAGGCTGGAGCACAGTGGCGCGATCTTGGCTCCCTGCAACCTCTGCCTCTCGGGTTCAAGCAATTCTCCTGCCTCAACCTCCAGAATTGCTGGGACTGCAGGCACGCACCACCGCGCCCAGCTAATTTTTGGTATTTTTAGTAGAGACAGGGTTTCACCATGTTAGCCAGGATGGTCTCAATCTGCTGACCTCGTGATCCGCCTGCCTCGGCCTCCCAAAGTGATGGGACTAGGGACGTAAGCCACTGCACCTGGCCGATCAGATCTGTTTTGCCATATAGCTAGCACATTTATCTTTCCTGTGGAATTGTACGATCTTCCCTCATTCTGCTAGTCCCTCATGATTTCCCAGTGTATTTACTAAGTTTCACAAACAACTGAGAATGTTGGTTCAGTGTTGATTATATATAAAATTAAAATTCATTTTCACATGAAACTAACATAAGTATTTAAAACTGAGTTACGTACCTGAATTCAAAAAAGGTAAGTTATCTTTCCCGCTCACACTTTCTGGGGCTGTACATTCACATACCAGGGCACACTAGGAAAAAGTGTAAAAAAAAATTTGAAAATAATCAAAATAAGAAATGATATTCTTTTATTTTCTTTGCAAAACATAAGGCTATGTACACGGTTCCAAAAAGTCTTGAATAAAATACTTTTACAAAACTATTTCTAGTTTTATCTTTACTACAAAGAGTATTTAACTTGTGATTTACTTAAATGTATATATAATATGCTTATATTACATAATGATAGAGGCTACTCAGGGAAAAAATTAAAAAGAGAAAAATGATTATTCCCAACATGCTAGAGATATGTTCCTAGCACAGTAAATCATATTTGACAAGCTGAATCATTTTGTATTTCTTTCACCTAAGCTAATTTCAGATCAACAGAAAGCAAATTATTGTCTAGAGTTTAAGTAATTGCAACTTTAAATAAAAGACAAAATATGTTGAAACCACTAGTTATACAGGGCAAAAGATTATTTTGTCTCCAGCAAAACAATGCAAACACTTGCTCAAAAAGTATGAGGATCATTTATAAATAAGCTGATCTGTGGAATCCATAATGAACTGATTAAGCTCCTGACCTTTACAGTAATGTCAATTTCTCAACAGAAAGAAAGAAGAGATACAGAAGAGCACGTGGACATGTTCCTAGTGAATGAACCATGATGGGAGAGAATGTCCCAGACAATTCCTCATTAAATGTGGTACTCTCCCTCAGCTTCCTATGAAATTGTAATGGAAAGAGGAAACAAAATTCTTCTGGCCCCAGGAGTTGGACAAGATCTATTTTCACATAGGCAGGCTCTAGCATTTGTGTCCTCAAATGAGTTTCCTTTTATCTTTAGAAAAAACATGCAGGTGGGGGTGGGGACAGGGAAAGAGGAGAGTGAATTTTCACAGCAAATATACCCCATATAAACAAGTAAATGCAAACATAACAAAGCAAACACACACACGAAAATTGCAGAAAGTTCTTTTGGTGACAAAGTCTGAGGAAATCAGCCATCCTTCTGTAAGTTTTGCATGGCTCTGCTCAAGGGGCTCTGAGGGCTCAGACAAGCTTCTCCAAGGTTCTATTAGCCTTGCTTGAGCTATTTCCCCACTGTTCTGTCACCCTCCACCTCTCCTTCCCCAGGCACTGGCCCTCATTGAGAATCATAGACACTAAGGTCACTTTTAACAATGGAATGTTTACATTCCTCAAACATTTTGAGGAAGTAGACAAAGAATTCAAAACACTGATTTAAATGTTACTTTCTGTTTTCTTAGAGTCTACTGCTTATTCCACAATCAACATTCATCACATTACTCAGTAAATTTTTTGTTGGGGTACAAAAAATGGTTTCATAATTTTTTTATTGAGGTCCTAGTCGACTGAAAGAACGAATGACTGAAAATAGCTCTTAAAATTTGATGTTCTCTCAATCACATTTCTTTATTTATTTTTTATTTTATTTATTTATTTTTTATTTTTATTTTTTATTTTATTTTTTTTTTTTGAGACGGAGTCTCGCTCTGTCACCCAGGCTGGAGTGCAGTGGCGGGATCTCAGCTCACTGCAAGCTCCGCCTCCCGGGTTCACGCCATTCTCCTGCCTCAGCCTCCCGAGTAGCTGGGACTACAGGCGCCTGCCACCTCGCCCGGCTAAGTTTTTGTATTTTTAGTAGAGACGGGGTTTCACTGTGTTAGCAAGGATGGTCTCGATCTCCTGACCTCGTGATCCGCCCGTCTCAGCCTCCCAAAGTGCTGGGATTACAGGCTTGAGCCACCGCGCCCGGCCCTCAATCACATTTCTGACCACCCAGAAGTCAGAGGTGCACTTCCTCTAATCCACAGCAAGTTTGGAAATGCACTTCCTAAATCACTAGAATGATGTTCAATGATACTAGAAATACATAAAATTTTAATTTCTCCTATTTTCAATATTTCCTTTAATTCTTTTAGCATATACAGGGCTGTTAAAATAATTTTTCATCAACATTATATTCATCATATCAGTGTTCTACGCTATAATAAATAATAGATACTTATTTAGCTCAGAGTCTTATGGCTTACAGCGGAGTACATGATCTGTTTCTCTCCACCCCATGAATCTCAGCACTCAACTCCAACCACTTCTCCTCGACCCCTGAGCTCCAGTCACACTGGCCTATTTGCTGCTCTTTCAACACAACAAGCATGCTGCCACCTCGGGGCCTTTGCTCTTGCTATTCATGCTACCTAGAATTTGTATTCCTGCCATATATCCCCATCTCACTCCCTTATTTCCTGAAAGTTTCAGCTCAAACATCACATTATCAGTGAATCTTTCCTTAACCAACATCTAGTATAAACAACCATGCCTAAGCACCACCTGTTCCTTTCACCCTGTGTTTTTTTCTGTACAGCATATAGCACCAGTCAGTAATTTATTACCTGTTATTTTAATTGTTTACTTCCCCTGAAGGTACCATCTGTATCTCTCTGGTTCATTGCTGAATCTCCAGAAATTAGTAGAATGCTTAGAACTTAGTAGGTGATATTTTTGATAAATGAATGATGATTATTTGCCTACAAATATTCTCTATAAGGTAAGGCTGGTTATAATACTTTCAATTTTACATTTGGAGGAAATAAGGGGATAAGACCTTCTGAGACTGGTCCTTAGCCACTCAAAGACTCCACCTTTCCTCTGAGCACTGCTGGTAAATTACAATGAAAACAGTACTTCAAATAACAGGAGCAAGATGGCCTGAGAAAAGCAGAAGGTTTTCATAAGGGGATGTATTAATACTCCACTTATACTATTTTTGCTGGTATCATAAATAAGTAAGACATTTTCTTTCCTTTTGTAGAAATCACAATCCCTTTGGTCACTAGTGCTATGCTACATTCCAATACAACACAGATCTTAAACTAACAGGAGAGACAAGGCAGGGGCTGAACTAAACTAAGCTGCTCCCGTGCCTCACTGGAGGATGCTCCTAATAACGCTTCAATCCTGACAGGAAGCTGATCATCTCTGCTGCAGGCAAAGAAGGGCCGTGCTCAATGGGAAGGCTTTTCCTGTCTCAATCAATCCTTTTGGCTGTTACTTATTGGGTTTTCTCATTTTTCACCTGATTTTATTATTTGGTTCCTACTTATCCTTTCTCTAATAGTATTGTCTTTGACTACTTCAAAAGTTGTTCTGTAAGTTTCTTTCTTTTTCTTCCACAATCCTACACTCTTTACTACATGCCATCTTATTTATTGATCCACCAATTGGCATGGAGTTATATGCAGTCACATATTGCCTCTGCTATAGGATAATTTTTAGCTTTACTTCCTTACTTCTTTAAAGTAAAGTTGACTTCATTTATTCATTTATTTCTGAGTTAGACTGTTTCAGGCACTGGGGATAAAGGAGGGAATGAAAATAGACAGTTTTGTCTCATGAAGGTTAATACTAGTGAGGAAAATAGACCACAAATGAGATAAATTAGTCATATATATATGACATTGAACAATGACAAGTACTAATGACAAAAATAAAAAATAATGCAGAGAAAGGAGATAGAAAGCTTTGGGGTAGACACTGCAATCTTAGATAGGGTTGCAGGAAAGGCTTCAGTGAGGAGCTGACACTTCTGCATGAAGACCAGAAGGAAATAAGTGAACCACAAAATTACCTGGGGAAAACACTTCAAAGGTAGGTGGAAAAACAAAGTGCAGGGACTTTGAGTTGGCAATGTACCTGAAATGTTCAGGAACAACAAGGTCTTCCTCAATGTGACTGAACCGTAGTGAGCAAAAAAGAGAAGTTGGGGAGGAGGTCAAAGAAGTAATAAAGTTGCCGGGGGTGGGACAGGGAGACTCTTGTAAGACTGTGTTTGGTCACTGAAGAGCTTTGAGTTTATACTTTCAGAGAGTCGAGAAGCTGTGGGAGAAAGACATGTCCTAAGTTACATTTAAATAGGATCACTTTGTTGCTCTGTTGAAAACAGACTGATGTAGTGACATGTGGTGGCAGATATGGAGAGAAAAGGAAAAAATCAGGGAGACTTTTAAGTCATTACTGTAAACATCCAGGTGACAGACAACATTGGTAGCAGTGAAAGGGCCAAAAGTTGCTAAATTCTGATTTCATTTAAAAGGTGCAGTCAACAGGATTTGCTGACATATTAACTGTGAGTTTATGAGAGGCAGAAAGGAGTCAAAGATTACTGCAATAAAAGAAAAAATATTTTGGATACATAATGCAACATTCATCTACTATATTAGTTGTGAAAAAAGACAATTTTAGTTTTTCTTTTGTAATTTTTTCTTTCTACTACTATGTGGTTTTAATGCTTTATCTTCTATTTCTATATGTGCATATACTGAAGTTTGAAACAATCTAATATGGTAAATGACCCTCTGAGCAATCTTCCCTTGATAATAAATATGTATTCATAATACGATTAATGGAAACAAGTAAGAAAAAGAAAGCAAACGCATGTGAGAAGAAAGAGTTTGGATTTTCACTTATATTTTATTCCATGCTCTGGAATTTAACACTCAAGATTAAAATGTAGTATTTTATATAAAGGTACTATTATGGACTGAACTGTGTCTTCCAAAGTTCATATGTTGAAGCCCCAGCCTCCAATGTGACCATATTTGGAGATAAAGGCCTATATTATGGAGGTAACTAAGATTAAAAGAGGTCATAAAGATGGGGCCTTAATACTACAGGACTGGTATTCTTAGGAAAAAAAGGAGAAGATACCAAAACACTATCTCTCCCTCTCTCCCTTCCTTTCTCCTTTCCTCTCTCTCTCCCTCCCTCCCTCCCCCCACTTCCCCTTCCTGCTTTCACACAGAAGATAGACCATCTGAGAAGGTAGCAAGAAGGCAGCCACCTGCAAGCCAAGTAAAGAGCCCTCACCAGGAACTGAACAGGCTGGCACCTTGATCTGGGACTTCCTAGCTTCCAGAACTGTAAGAAAATAAATTCTTGTTGTTTAAACCATACAGTTTATGGTATTTTGTCATGGCAGCCCAAGCTGAACAATATCAGTATCGCTCTTTTATTTACGTCTGCATTAGATAACATGTATCACTTTCATGACACATGACTATGGTGCTAATAGAAGTTTCATTCCTTTGTCCCTAGCTCATGCAAACCAATGTGAGCAATGTTATTTTACAAATAACTTCTATTTCAGTTACTTTCTCTTTCCATAATGACAGTCATTCAGGTCTTAAATCACCATTAGTAACAGATAAAATTAATTGATTTTCTATGGATTTTTGTTTAACAGATGTACAATGGTCCATGCATTTGTAGTTCTAAAAAACACTCTAGGTGATTCTAATCACATTTTTAAAAATGCTGATATAAAGTTATTTACACAATAAATATCATGCATGCTGGGCCTTACTATATGTCTCAAACATTGATATTCTTAAAGATTGCCAGGAGAGTTTATAGTTACTTTATTAAAAAATTGCAAAAAGCTCAAGGTTTACAAATAATCCAGACAGGGCAGAGCTGATGCCAAAATGTTTGATGTGTTTACCATTTTAGTCAGCTTATGACTCACACACGGTGTGTACTGCCACTGCCACCTTCTATTTCTGGAACAGCTCAGTTAAGTCTTTTTTAAGTTCACGTCCCTAAGCCAGAAATACTATGTAGGATTTGGGTGGGGGCATATTTCTAGGTATCAAGTTCTCCATTTATGAAAAGAGTATAATTCACTTTGCACTACCTTATACTGTAGTGACATAGTCTGGAGTCAAAGGGTGTGCTAGTTTTGAGGAAAGTGGAAAAGTGGCTGGTGATATATTCAGAATCAGAGAAAGGAGCTCTACTTTGAAAAACCAGTTTCTGCTACTGGTTTCCTGGTACACAGTTACAGGTCTAGGCATGATTATCTGCCTGTTTCTACTCTGTGTCCCTAGTTTAGCTTCCGAATCCTCCTTCCTTGAGCGTGATGCAAGTGTTCATGTGATAGTGACAAAGATGAGTCTTATACAGATCTACAAAACAAACAAGGATGGAATGAAGGGACCCAGCCCTAAGACAGGGTTTTGAATACGTACCCAAGAAAGTCTGCTCCAAAACTACCACAGCCCTGATATTAGTAAATTACCTGATTTAAACCTTGGGCCTTCTTAAAATATTTTTATAATGTGGGAATATATTCCAAGGAGAGGGGAGGATAAAAGAGAAGAACAAGATTTAGGGTAGCAGAGAAGACCCTAGCCTATTCCAGGAAAAAGACAAAACATTTTTGAAAGAAAATCTTTGGTATTTTTGTAAAGTTAATAATTTGTTAAGTGATGGATAAACACCATCTCCCATGCAACAGTTTCCTGGGTAAGAAAAATCAAACATGCTCCAAGATAAGAGACACTAACCCAGAAAGTAAGTCACAATGGGCCTTTTTTTTTTTTTTTAATGCAATCAAGAACAAGACAAAGATGTCCATTCTCACCACTTCTATTCAATGTTATACTGAAAATTCTGGCTAGAACAATCAGACAAGAAAAAGAAATAAAAGGTATCCAAATAGGAAAGGAAGAAGGGGGCCGGGCGCGGTGGCTCAAGCCTGTAATCCCAGCACTTTGGGAGGCCGAGACGGGCGGATCACAAGGTCAGGAGATCGAGACCATCCTGGCTAACACGGTGAAACCCCGTCTCTACTAAAAACACAAAAAATTAGCCGGGCGAGGTGGCGGCGCCTGTGGTCCCAGCTACTTGGGAGGCTGAGGCAGGAGAATGGCGGGAACCCGGGAGGCGGAGCTTGCAGTGAGCTGAGATCTGGCCACTGCACTCCAGCCTGGGCAACAGAGCGAGACTCCGTCTCAAAAAAAAAAAAAAAAAAAAAAAGGAAAGAAGGGAAATTGTTTTTGTTTGCTAATAATGCAATCTTTTATGTAGAAAACCCTAATGACACAACCACACACACAAAAAAAAGTCAATTAAAACTGATAAATTCAGTAGAGTTGAAGGATACACAATCAACTCACAAAAATCAGTAGTGTTTCTTTACACTGACAACAAACTATTTGAAAAAGAAATTAAGAAATCAATCCTATTCACATTAAAAAAATACTTAAAAGTAAATTTAACCAAGGATTTGGAAGATCTGTATACTGAAAACTATAAAACATTAATGAAAAAAATTATAGATAACACAAATACATAGAAAAGTATCCCATGCTCATGGATTGGAAGAATTAATACTGTTAAAATGTCTATACTACCCAAAGCAATATACAGATTAAATGAATCCCTATCAAAATTCCAATGTCATTTTTTCATGAAAATAAATGTTAAAAATCCTAGAATTCTTAAGAAACCACAAAAGAGTTGGAAGAGTCAAAGTTATCTTGAATAAAAAGAACAAAACTGAAGGAATCATGTCAGCTGACTTCAAAATCTACTATAAAGCAAAGCTATCATAATCAAAATGGCATGTTACTGGCATAAAATCAGACACATTGACCAATGGAACAGGGCAGAAAGTCTAGGAATAAATCCACACATATATGGTCAATTCATTTTCAACGAAGGCACCAAGAACACAGAATGAAGAAAGGGCAATCTTTTTAACAAATTGTGTTGTGGACACTAGATGTCCCCATGCAGAAAAATAAAATTGGACCCTTTTCTCATGCCATGCTCATGCACAAAATTCAACTCAAAATGAGTTAAAGACTGAAAAATAAGCCCTAAAATTATAAAAGCACTAGGAAGAAAACATTTAAAAATGCTCAATGACAGTGGTCTGGGCGAGATTTCCATGACACGACCCCAAAAGCACAGGAACAAAAGCAAAAATAAACAAATGGCATTGTATCAAACTAAAAAGCTTCTGCACAGCAAAGGAAACAATAAAGAAACAACTCACGGATTGGGATAAAACATTTGCAAACCATACATCTGATAAGGAGCTAATATTCAAAATATATAAGAAACTCAACTCAATAGCAAGAAAACAACCCAATAAAAAATGGGCAAAGGACCTAAAAAACACTTGCAAAAGAAGACATACAAATGGCTAACAGATATGTTAAAAAATGCTCATCATCACTGATTACCAGGAAAATGCAAATTAAAACTATAATGAGATACTATTGCACACATGTCACAATAGCTATTATCAATATGATGAGGAAGGCCAGGTACAGAGGCTCACACCTGTAATCCCAGCACTTTGGGAGGCTGAGGCAGGTGGATCATAAAGTCAGGAGATCGAGACCATCCTGGTTAACATGGTGAAACCCCGTCTCTACTAAAAATACAAAAAATTAGCTGGGCATGGTGGTGGGCGCCTGTAGTCCCAGCTAGTCGGGAAGCTGAGGCAGAAGAATGGCATGAACCCGGGAGGCAGAGCTTGCAGTGAGCCGAGATTGCGCCACTGCACTCCAGCCTGGGTGACAGAGCGAGACTCTGTCTCAAAATAAATAAATAAATAAATAATAAAATAAAATAAAATAAAATGATGAGAGATAAGTACTGGTGAGGGTGTGAAGTAAAGGGAACCCTTATGCACTGTTGAGAATGTAAATTAATACAACCATTATGGAAATCAACACAGAGGCTCCTCACAAAACTAAAAATAGAACTACCATAAAATCCAGCAATCCCACTCTGGGTACTCCAAAGAAACTGAAATCAATATGCCAAAGAGATATCTGCATGCATGTTCACTGCAACGTTATTCACAATAACTAAGATGTGGAAGCAATCTCAGTGTCCATCATCAGATGAATGGAAAAAGGAAATGTGGTATATACCCACAATAAAAAACTATTCAACTTTGAAAAGGGGGAAAGTCCTGTCATTAGTGACAACATGGATAAACCTGGATGGTATTATGCTAAATGAACTATGCCAGGCACAAGACAAATACTGTATCATCTCATTTATATGTTGAGAAAGAAAACAGATTCTTGGGACCCCAAACTCACTATGTCGGAAGGAAAGTTAAGATTGGGAACTGAAACACACAAAAAACTGCCTTTGTTTTTTACCCCTGACGAACAGATAGCTGCAATGATAGAAGGCCACATCTCTCCCCAGATGCCGTCATTCACAAATTGCTCATAATTCCCTGTGGGTCCCAACTCTTTCAGAATATATATCCCCCCTATAAAATAGCCTTAATACAGAGTTTTGTTGAATCTCACCCTAACAATGTAAATTAACAGCTTATATTTCCACAGAGAGGGGACAAGGACAAGACTAGAAAATCATCCCTCGGCCCACTCTGAGACAAACACACAATTGACTTCTTTTATTTTAAGTAAAATGTAGATTTACTGAATATTAGAGGAATGAATAATTGACTATTCCTCTTCTCCCTTTCACATATAAAATGTAGATTCACTGAGCACTAATGAAAGCCTCACTGTGTGACCACTTACCTCATTGCCTACCCTCCCCCCTGTCTTTTTCTCTCTTCTTCCCCTCCTGCTTACTCTTTCTCTTTTACATATCGGAGTCCTCAAAACCCTCTTTGGAAAAGGCAGGGGTCACAGATGCTCCTCTAATTTGTGCTTTTTCCCAGGTGCAGCCTCAACCTTGGTAACATAAACATGTAAATTAATTGAGACCTGCCTCAGTCAATTTTTTTTTTTTTTTGGCTTACATTTGTGGAATCTACATGAGTCAAATTCACAGAAGTAAAGGGCAGAATGATGGTTACCAGAAGCTGGGGAAGGGAAAGTTCAGGGAAATGGGAGGTACTCATCAAAGGGTACAAGTTTCCATTAGCCAGGAGGAATAAGCTTCAGTGAGCTATTGAGCAGAATGGTCACTATATAATAGTCCATTGTAGATTCCAAAATTGCTACAAGAAGAAATTTTGAATATTTTTACCACACACACAAAATAAGTATGTGACGTGATAGATTTGTTAACCTGATTAATCATTCCATAATGTAAATATATATCAAAACATCACATTGTTCCCCATAAGTATATACAATGATTGTTTATTAAAATGATTTTTTAAATGCTCCATTATTAAAAGGTAGAAATTATAGTGTATAAAATTCATTTTCCTAAAAGAAACTACTAGCAGTTTCTAAGTCTACCACATGTGCTTCAATGGTCTCAATAAAACAGGCGATTGCATTCCTAAGAAAGAAATTTAGGCTAGTATTTATGTAGAGTTTCTCTGCCTTAGTGAAAAGGAACAGAAGAAAAGACAGAATCCTGGACGCATGTTTATATGCATCAGGCCTTTATTCTGTGTTTCAGGAAGCAGCTTCTCCTTCAGTTGCCATTGTCCCTCCTCCAGAGCTGTTCCTTCAGTGAATACTATTTCCTGCTTCTCTCTCCTCCATTTCATAAGGCACAAAGTTCTTGTTAAATGTGCCCTCCTTCACATAAAGGTAAAATACAAATTAAAATTGCATATCTTTGCAAAGAGGGTTTTGGGAGTAGAGAACAAGTTATTTTGGGTAATAGCCCTCCCAGAATCTTCTGGCATCTCACATAGAGTTAAGTGTGGTAAAATGTGACAATGATCAATACTTTTGTTCCAACTGAGAAGAGGCAGTGTCAACCAGGGAGCTGGCAGGGAAGAGAAAGGTGCTTCTGAATGGAGCATTGCTTTGCATAGTTCCAAGCAAACGGGCCCTCTGAGTCAGAGGCTGAAACACACACATTGTATTCCAATTTCAGAATTGTTGTCTCATTTAGGTTTTGATAATGAGATTTCAAACCCCACAGAGATGTTGGTGAGACAGGCACCTGGCAAAGCTGATCATTTTTAACTTAATTTGTACAATGAACGGACTGAGATCCTACCTTTTGTCCCCGTACATCTGTGGTGATGTGGTCGGCTTCCCCATCCTCAATCTCCCCCATCTTCACGACACTGACTTCTATGGTGCCAACCACTTTGCCACCATCTGAAGTTCTGCAACAAAAAATACACAAAATGGAAAGGTAAGAAGCTTCTCTCTTCCCCAAAAATATCCCAAACACATTTGTTTCTGAAAACCACTAGCATTGTTATTTACTTACAAGACAAAATCTGCATAAAACACAGCAAAACATGTTAATAGGGTAGGTGTTTTTTGTTTTGTTTTGTTTTGTTTTTGAGACTGAGTTCCACTCTTGTTGCCCAGGCTGGAGTGTAATGGCGTGATCTCAGCTCACCGCAACCTTCGCCTCCTGGATTCAAGTGATTCTTCTGCCTCAGCCTCCCGAGTAGCTGGGATTACAGGCATGTGCCACCACGCCTGGCTAATTTTGTATTCTCCATGTTGGTCAGGCTGGTGTCAAACTCCCAACCTCAGGTGATCCACCTGCCTAGACCTCCCAAAGTGCTGGGATTACAGGCGTGAGCTACAGCATGTTGTTTTTAATTTGAAATAAAAATTATTCATGAATGTGTGAGGTAAGAGTACAGACGGTCAAAAAGTAACTAGGAAGATGAAACCTCCTAAATGTTCTCAGAGGTACCCTCAAGGAAAGAACATTGTGTCATAGATCAATACCCTATTTGGAACCATCAAATCTAAAACAGCATAAACTACAGCCCATCTATACTAACTGCATGAGATACATATGTGCCTATCACAGAAACTGCGGCCAAGTAAAATAGAAAAGAGTATAAATATTCTTATCTTCCTCTATGACTGGGCTATTGGCTACAAAATCTGACTTTGCACCTTTTCCCTAACATTTTCTTTATATGCTACTAAAAAAGATTCTCTCCTAGCAAACATAAGAACATGTAAAGCAGAACATAACCCAAAGGTCATTTAGTACAACTCTTTACCTTTTCAGATAAAGAAATTGAGACTCAAAAAGATGGAAAGACCCTTCCAAGGTAAAGAAGTGGTAATTTCAAGTTTCTATCTTCTCCAAGTCATCAACAACTCTTTTATATTCAATGATAATAATATAAGATTTTCACCATCATTATTTTTAGCAGCATAAAACTTTTGTGTTTAGCAATGATAATGAAAGCTAAAGATAAGTTTAAGAGCCACACTTTAAGATTCTCTAGTTTCCTCTTCTGAGCAAGAAAAATTACAGAATAAATAGTGCCATTATACCATGGAAACACTGCAACATATAATTATATTTTTCCCTTGAGCCTGTTGTGAAAATAGGTAACAAGTCACCTCGTAGATATGATGTGTTGCTGTAACTTCTATTTGAGTAGAATTGACTGAATAGTCATGTGATGTCTCATTTTCTTCATCAGTCACATCTTTCATGAAATTTGTTTTCAACTTTTAGCTGAACACCAATGTTACCTTTCTTTTAACTAATTCCTTCTAAATACTGCTTCTTTTTTATTAAAAGTCTCAGAAAGGAGAAGGGGCATTCCTATGAGTAGTTTACCAAAATGTTAATTAAAATAATGAATAAATTAAGTGAAAAGAAAAACTGACTCTACTACTAGATAAGGTACAAATTAAAACACAACTTTTGAATTAGGTTTTTTAAGAAAATTAAAAGAGAAAATATCTGATAGCATGTACACAGCTAATGTCATGGTGCAATAAAATAAAGAAAACTAAAACAGAAAAATAACAGTGATTTATTGTTAAACAGATTTTTTACTAAAATATGAAGTGAAATGCTTCTTGGTGATTTTGAAATCAGTGGAAATTATAATGTTGACTCAGTTGTTTGAAATTAATATAGAAAGC